>NW_027187400.1:37650282-37660312 GCF_028583685.1 Petaurus breviceps papuanus
CCTCTATATTATATTATATATATCCCTCTATATTATATTATATATATATCCCTCTATATTATATTATATATATATATATATATCCCTGTATTTAGCATTCAAAGCCCCTGTCCCCACATCTACTTTCTTTTCATACTTTACTTCTCACCACATTCCTCAACCCAATGATATTGGCCTCCTGGCCATTTCTTGAACAACACACTCTACTTGTCAGCTTCAGACGTTCTCTCTGGCTGTCCCCAGTTCCTGGAATGCTCTCCCTCCTTCACCCTAACTGACCTCCTGGTTTCTATCAAGTCTCAACTAAAACCTCACCTTCTACAGGAAACCTTCCCTAATTCTTCTTCATTCCAGTGCTTTCCTTCTGTTAATTATTTTCTATTTGTCCTGTATCTAGTTTGCTTTTTATATATGTTTTTATATTGTCTCCCACCCCCACCTCCAATTGTGAGCTCATTGAGGGCAAGGACTGTCTTTTATCTCTTTTTGTATGCTCGGCACTTAACACAATGTCTGGCACATAGCAGGTGCTTAATAAATGTTTATTGACCATTCTTGAGCCATTTTTGGTCAATTCAGTTCAACAAGTATTCATTAAACATCTGCTATGCTCCAGATCCCACCCTAGGCACTAAGGATAACAAAAATGAAATTCCCCGATCATGTATATAGAAAATTATATACAAAATAGCTACAAAGTAATTTCTGGTGGAAAGACATAGTGTTAAGATGAAAAGTAACTGTTAATAATAGAGCAAGCATTCCAGAGGACACAACAGAAGGATAGGGCATGATTAGATAGGACATTGGGACAGATGGGTCAAATATGACCAGTATGAGGGAGGGAAAATGGCAGTTAGCTAAAAGAGCTTTTGCCTAGGGCAGTCAGTGACTTAGTTTAAGGCAATAGGTTGGTTACACCCTCCAAAAGTAGTAATGGTAACATTGATTTGATGACCAGTCTCTAACCAGGAAGTGGAAAGCAGATTGGGCCCAGGAGGTGGGCCTGGGAGTATACCTGGAGACTGCTAGAGGGCTGGTAGGTAGTTTCTACTCCTGCCTGATGGTCAAGGTGAGGTTTGATGGAGTCCTGGGGTCTGCCTGGTTATTGAGGCATCAGGTACATTGAGGTACTCACCTTATGGTCACCCAGCAGGCCAGCTCTATTGCAAGGCTCACTCCAATGGTGAGTGGATTTTTGGAGGAAAGAGTGGACAGAGGAAAAGCGCTGAGGGGTTTGGGAAAAGGGCCCTTTGAAGTTCCTCTCATGTGATGACAATGAATAAATGGACTTGACAAATTTACTGATGACTCATGATCTCCATTTTGTGGATTTTGTGTTTTTGAACCTAGTTATGTTTCACAGCTGTGGGGCTCGCTATCATTGTGCCTGTCTGGGTTCCCAAACCAAACGTGGACCTGAACATCTGTATGTACGATCGATTATATCAAGAAGCTGTCATCATTCAGACCAGGTGAGCCACCCACCAGGGATGGGATGGCATGCACCTCCATCACATATCTAGCTTTGGAAGGAAGTCAGGCAGGCCAAAGGAAATGAGATGAGATTTGCTCTGTATGATTGAGTCCATTGTTTACATTTTAAATAGATTTTTGTGTTCTCTGCCTTGTGATGTGGGGAGCAGGACTTGGTCAATAGTCAACATTCATTAACTACCTACTGTGTATGTAGGGGGGGCAGCTAGGTGGCACCATAGTGCACAGAGCACTGGGCCTGGAGTCAGGAAGATTCATCCTCCTGAGTTCAAATCCACCCTTAGGCACTTACTAGCCTTGTGACCCTGGACAAGTCATTTAACCCTGTTTGCCTCAGTTTCCTTATCTGTAAAATGAGCTGAAGAAGGAAAAGGCAAACCACTCCAGCATCTTTGGCAAGAAAACTCCACAAGGGGTCACAAAGAGTAAGACAGGACTGAAAAACGACTAAATAATGTCAACTGGACCAGAACGGGCCTCTAACCTGTGGGTGGCTAGAGTCAGGCAAACAGGGCAGACAAGAGGCAGGAAAGTCAGGACACAAGCAGAGGTTAAATTAATTTCAGAGTGAGGAAAATGACGTATGCATGTGGAAGTCCCTCCATTCCAAGAAGGGGGGCTTAAGGCTGCCAAGTTGGGACAACCTGAAAGGGGTTGGCCCACAACACAATCATCCTTAGATCTTGAGTTCTCATGATTGACATTTCTTGGGACAATACAAGTGTTCTTGGGGCCTGTGGGAACAGTCATTGTCTCAAGTCTTAGAGGTCGTGGCCACCCTTCCAGGTACAGAACCAGAGCTCTGTGACAGGAACAGGGGTGCTGTACCTGTCAGTGGCAAGGAACAGGGATTGTGAACATGTAACAGATGGCCCTGGGAAATAGAAGCGGCTAAATCCTTCAGTGAACACCTGGAGCTGATCCAAGCAGGACACTTTGGCAGAGGGTGGGGCCCTTCCAGAGGGCAAAGCATTACTGCTATGCCATTCTCAGGGCACAACCTGCTTGTTAGGCCTTAGCTCTGGACAACAGGATATCTCCAAAATATTTTGACAACAACAATGACCATTGCTCTCCCCAAAAAAGAAACATGAGAAAATATGGTCCCAGTTTCTTTGCAAAGGTGGGGGAGGAGATGTATGGATCACTGCACATAATATCTGAATTTTTCAATACTAAACAATTTTGCTCAACTATTTTTTTCCCTCTTTTATTCTTTGTTGTGAGGAATAGATCTGTAGGAGAAGAAGGAATGAAAGAGAACATTGGAAAATAGAAATGAAATGGGAACAAACCCTATTAAAAAAATTGTTTGAAGGAAACGTACCACTTAATTAGAGGAGAAGGAAGAACAGCTAGATCAGAACTCCCAAATCCATTAGTCAAATCAACATGTATTTATTAAATGCCAGGCACTAGGGACATTAGTACAAAATACAAAAGTGAGGCCATCCCTGCTAAGTAGCTTTATTGTTGTTGAATCATTTTTTCAGTCTTGTCTGACTGTCCATGACCTCATTTGGGGTTTTCTTGGCAAAGATACTGGGGCAGTTTACCATTTCCTTCTTCAGCTCATTTTACAGTGGAGGAAATGGAGGCCAACAGGGTTAAGTGACTGACCCAGGGTCACACAGCTTAGTAAGTGGCCAGATTTGAACTCTCGAAGATGAGTCTTCCTAACTCCGCAGCACCAACCAGCTGCCCCAAGTAAGGGGTAGTTTACATTCTATTTGTCCCTGCCATGGATGTTTTCACCTTATTCAGTTGCATGTATTTGCTACAAGACCGGTATGACAAGGAACACTTCTGACTATCCTGTCTCCTTGTTAGCTTCAGTGTCTGAGGGCATGCATCTTTTCGTGTCTCCTCAGTGGTGGGATACTTTGGTGCTCTAAGGGCACGTCCAACCTTTGACAGCAGCTGGGAGCTGAGTCGAGCTCTATTATTTTGCTATAACTGAAGTGTGACTGACTATAAAGATGCATTATTTCTTTTTTGTGTGTGATTCATAGCTAGCTCTGAAGACAGTTCCCATTCAAAACTTTTTCAAATAGTGACCAAATCATTAAGAAAAAAATACATAATTTCAAAAATAGTTTAAATGTATGTATTACTTTAAGGTTTACTAAGTATGTTCCTTCCTAGGTGGCAAAGCCAATGGAAAGCTGGGCTTCAAGTCAGAAAGAACTGAGTTCAAATTCAGCCTCAGGCACTTACTAGCTGTGTGACCCTGGGCAAGTCACTTCACCCTGCTGACCTCAGTTTCCTCTTCTGTAAAATGAGCTGGAGAAGGAAATAGCAAACCATGCCACTATCTTTACCAAAAAACCCCAAATGGGGTCTTGAAGTGTGAAGAGTCAGGACAGAAAATGGTTGAACAACAATAATTTTAGTATTCCTATCACCATTTTACAGGGCAGTTAGGTGGTATGGCCCAGAAGTCAGGAAGACTCATCTTCCTGAGTTGAAATCTGGCCTCAGACATTTACTAGTTGTGTAACCCTGGACAAGTCACTTCACCCAGTTGGCCTCAATTTCCTCATCTATAAAATGAGCTAGAGAAGGAAATGGCAAACTGCTCCAGCAACTTTGTCAAGAAAACCCCAAACTGGTCACAAAGAGTCAGACATGACCAAACCTCAACAATAAAAAATCCCCATTTTATGGATGAGGAAACTGATTTTGCAGTGGTCATACAGTGAGAAAGGGAGAGATTTGGGGTAGACCATGTGATTGGAATGAGAAAATTTAGGTCCCTGTGTTTTAAAAAACGTCAATTTTATTATGTTATTGTCACACTTTGCAAATTAATAGATTTTTTTTCCAGTTTCAAAACCATCATCACTTCTTTATTGATGAGTGTATTTTTTCCCTATATTCAGGAGTACGGTTTGAGGTTTTTTTCCCTTAATAATAGAGAAAAAATAAAGTACATTCTAATATATTGTGTAGATTAAGTAGCCTAGCAGGTGTGCTTGTAAAATGTCACCACACTGCCCTGTGGAAAGACAAATGGTGGCCAGCTTCATCTGAAAAAACCTGAAAGAAAAAGCCGAGTTTCCTTTCAAGCCAAAATATGTCCGCATCCCGTCTTCTCTGAAAGGTAATGCTGAAGAACTAAAATTGGATTTGAGCTGGCATTCTCAGAGCGTTTTTAGAAGCCACAGTACTTATTTTTGTTCCAGAGGAAAATATGAGTTCATATCGATAATTACACAGGCTCCCATCTCTTTGGATACAGCCTCCAGCAGCCTTCCTCCTGCTCAGTGGAACCGAGATAGGGAGAGGGGGAGCTATTTTTCACTTGGGAGGGCTATTTTTCATTTGGGGGGGGCAGAGAGCTATTTTTCTCCTTCCTACAGTGCTCTAAGTAGAATAGGTGCTTAATATATGTTTGTTGATCAATGACAGAATGCTTTTCCTTCTAGGGCATGAAGATTCCCAGCTATTCACAAACCCCCAAAACTAGCTTAAAAAGTACAACATATCTATATTTCTTGTTGTTTAGTCTATCAGTCATGTCTGACTCTTTGTGACCCATTTGGAGTTTTCTTGGCAGAGATACTGGAATGGTTTACCATTTCTTTCTCCAGCTCATTTTACAGATGAGGAAACTGAGACCAACAGGGTGAAATGACTTGACCAGGGTCACATAACTAGTAAATGTCTGAGGCCAGATTTGAACTCAGGAAGATGAGTCTTCCTGACTCCAGGGCCATACCACCTAGCTGCCCTGTAAAATGGTGATAGGAATACCCAAATTGTTGTTGTTCAGCCATTTTCTGTCCTAACTCTTCACTCTGCAAAACCCCATTTGGGGTTTTTCGGTAAGGACAGTGCATTGGTTTGCTATTTCCTTCTCCAGCTTATTTTACAGAAGAGGAAACTGAGGTCAACAGGGTAAAGTGACTTGCCCAGGGTCACACAGCTAGTAAGTGTCTGAGGCCAAATTAGAACTCAGGCCCTCATGGTTCCAGGGCAGGCTCTCTATCCACTGTGCCACTTAGCTGTATTTCACAGAGGGGTATAGATGACTGATACTACCTGTATAACCTTGAATAAGCCATTTCACACTCCTCAGTTTTCTCACCTGACAAACAAGGGAGTTGAACTGGGTGGATTCTGGTCCTAGCTCCACAGCTCATTTGGCTCAAAACAAGATTTCTTTGACATTTATGTGACATACCCTAGCATTTAACCTCTTCGTCTGAAAAAGGAAACCAGATCCCAGTGCCTAGAGCACCATGGCTTCTGGTTAAAAACGAGCCATTCTGATGTGCCTACTTATCCATCCAAAGGGAGGAAGATGCCAATGTATGACCCTTAGAAGCTGGACTTGGGGACCCAAGGTGTTGAGTTACCCAAGGTAACTTTCATTTTTCCACTCATTTACCTGTGAACATTCAAGACCAGAAAGAGCCCACTCAGCATCTTACTGAGGGGACTCCCATCCCTAAGAGATACAACTGAGTCCTGTGGGCCAGTGGAGTGTGATTAGACACTTAAAAGTCAGAGAAGGAATTTGACTGTTTCAAGATGGTGGCCAGGGGTAGGACATTGATGGAATCCCAAGCAGGGAGACATTGGTCCTGAATTGCTATCTGAGAATCAGTTACCATAATTCTGGAAGGTGCAGAGTGGGGAGATTCAGAAACTGCCATCACACCTCCTGCAAGAAGAATTATACCTATTGCCCTTGGTCCAGGAGGGCAAGACCAGAAGCAATGGATGGGAGAGAGAATGAATTCCAGTAGTTCAATACAGGGAAAGATAACAGTGAGAAGCTGAATAAAACAGAAGGAGCTCCCTCCGGAGGCTGTAGGTCCCTCATCTCAGTCACTCCTTGAGGGAAGGGACTCTCATTTGTTTCTCTTTGCTTCCCTAGCACTTAACACAGAGTATTTAAGAAATCCTTATTGACTGACTGTGAGTGACCGAGCAAAGGCTATATATTGTGGAGAGACTTATTAATCAATGAAATTAACTTAGACAAGCATTAAACATTACCAACGTGCCAGGCACTGGGATGGGAATTCAAAGACAAAAATGAAAGTGTCTGCCCTCAAGAAGCTTAGCTACTGATTCTATGTCAGGTCTAGATTGGGCCGAGTGACCCATCAGGTGCCTTTCAACAACGACGTTCTCATTGCTCTGACATCTGTGTTTCTCCTAAAGTCAGGAAGTAAACTAAGGAACTGGCATTTTTACCATTTTCTTTTCCAAAACAGAATAGTTAATTAATTCACATTATAACTAAATCCACTCCATCATTTTCTTTGGGAAGCCAAGTTGAATTTGATTTAAAGCAAAAATAAACATAAAAGCATCCTCTAATTAATCACTGCAGGAAACATTGATGTCAGATACCACATTTCAATGTAGCCATGATATTTTCATTTCAGTAAAAAAGAAAGAAAAAAGGAGGGGTCTGTGTCAAAGAATCCAGGTCAGAACCCTAAAAACAAGTCTTGGAAAGCCTTAGTAGGTCTGTGACCACAGTCAAGCTATTATCCAAGGCCATATATGGCTTAAGCAGGGATGTATTGTCAGTTACATTCTATGGTCCAAGAGGCAGAGACAACTTTTCTTAGATTATCAAATCAATCCAAGCCCACTATTAGGAAGATAGTGCATAGGGCTATCTGGCTGTTCCATGCAGAGTCCCCAGAGGGAAGGTGAAATCCACAAGGAGACATGTGCATCTTTGCCCTTGGAGAGGAACAGAGCATCTTGGTCACAGGGTTTAGCACCCAACCCAAGGTAAACCAGCCTGAGGTCAGCAGATAAATGTCCTCTTATCTAATAACATATTACTTCTATGTCTCATGCCCAGTGGACTTTCTAAGAGATTTCATACTTAAAAAATCAAGTTTATTGGTACATTTTGTTAAAGCTGGAAAGAAATTTAGAGATCATCTAGTCCAGACTTCATTCACTTCCTCACTTTACAGATGAGGAAACTGAGGCCCAGAAAAGGGCACTTGTCAAAGGTCACACAGATGGTAAGAGACATAGGTGGGATTTGAATCCAGGTCCAGAGCTTTTTCCACTCTGGCACATTTCCTCTATACATGCTTCTAGTGTCCCTCCAAATGACTTTCCAACAATTTATAATCCCTGGAAATATTTAAAGAAAATCACATAAAAGAGTGATCATAACTCTTAGTGATCATAACACCATAGTGTATAGAGTACCCGGCCTAGAACCAAGAAGAACTCATCTTCCTGAGTTCAAATATGACTTCAGACACTTACTAACTGTTCAACTCTGGGCAAATCACTTCACCCTGTTTGCCTCAGTTTCCTCATCTGTAAAATGAGCTGGAGAAGGAAATAGCAAAACCACTCCAGTATCTTTGCCAAGACAAACCCAAATGGGGTCATGAAGAGTCAGACACAACTGAAACAACTGAACAATAACATATAACCTAGCACTTTAGTCATTTTCCATTTATTAAAAGAATACATACATGATTTAAAAGGTAGAACATCATGTTTTTATCCGAGTTCTGTTGTCATTTGGAATTTTCTTCATTGTCACAGTTATAATAATTTTGTAATTTGTTCTTTTGTTCACTTTATGTCGTTTCATAAATCTTCTCATATTTCCTTGCATTTCTTCCCTTTTGTTATTCCTATTCATTAATTCACATACCACAATTCCTATAGTCATTCTCCAGTTGCTAGGCATACTTTCTATTGCTATTATAAATATTGCTGCTATGCATATTTTCATAGACAGTAATTCTTCTCTTATTGTCAAGTATCTCCCTAGGAGTTATGAGCCCAAGAATGGGATCACTGGGTCAAAAGACAGAAAGATTTTTGTAAGATTTCTTGCATAATTTCAAATTATTTGCCAAAATAGTTGACCCCATTCACAGTTGTAACAGTTATGAATTGGTGTGTGTACATGTTTTCTACATGCCACCAATGCACCAAAGTTTAATTTTTCTTTTACTGTCTTTTACATTTTGATGGCAAAGTTGATATCTAAGATATATTTTAAAATTTTGAGAGTCTGAGATGGCTGTTGATTGTTTGTGTTTCTTCTCTTATGAATTATTTGTACATATCCTTTGGTCATTTATCTCCTGGGAAATTGCTCTTAGAGATTTGCATAAATTCCTTGAGGATTTTGAACATTGGGTTTTTGTCAACGAAGTTTCATCCAAAGATGTTATTTCCCATCCTGTATCTTTACATTCTAGCCGAATTTATTTTATTTCTACAAATGCCTTTTATTTTTCCAACAGAAAAGTTGCCAGCTTTTGGTCTTTTATACTATTTTCTACATCACACCAGTTTATTAAATCTTCCCTAATTCATTGTCTTTTCATTTTTAATATTGTGACATTATCCTTTGTCCATTTGGAATTTATTATGTAGACGTATAAGCTGCTGGTGTAAAGCTATTTCCCTCCTGGTTGCTATCAGGTTTTTATAGCCTTTGTAACTGAACAAAAAGTTCATTTCCCTCAGTTCTTTATGTTCTTAAGAGTTTATCAAAGCTCAGGCCTTTACTCTGCATTTCCTTATGAGTCTTGCTTGTCCAATCTAACCTACTGAATAACTTTTCTATTTTTTTTTTATCCAATACCAGATCATTGTGATAATTGCCACTCTATAATATAATTTGAGATCTGATAATGCCAGGCTAGGGGCTTTGTTCTTCCCAGAAAGTTACACAGATTGGGACTGTTTTGCTCTATTTTTGTTTTTCTTTCATGATTTTATTTCAAGAGCACTATGGTGAGGGTAAAGCTTAAGGAAGCTGGATTTTGAAGGGTGACCTTTTAATAGCTAAATCGTAGGTGTTAGCATGTAGAAGGCATGGCAGTTATCAACTGGTTGGTTGCTAGTGTCCTAAATTATTTCTTGGAACATTGAAATGCTTCAAAATGTAAGCAGATTTTGGCAATCCTCATGACAAAGGTTGTCTCATGACAGGAAGGACCCAAGTACACTTCTAGAGGATATCTGTACTCTTAGTTCAGGCATCAAGCCCACCCCTAAAAGCTGGAGAAACCCCACCACCATAAATATATCCTGAGACCAGCTCTTCCCTTAAAAATAACCTTCAATATACAGTAGAGGGGGAAAAAAGCCTTATTAAAAAAAGAAAAAGGTGGGTTGAAACCTTGAATGAGTGACTATTAATCCCAAAGATGTATTTAAATCCCCCGAGTTATTTATAGCCTCGAGTATAAGAGTCCCTATAGTGGGAGCTCCCACCCCACAGAGCTCCCTGTCTGTCTTGGTCTGCTTCTCCCAGATAGCTGAAGATACCCTACCACCATCACTAACCCTAGGACTTAGGGCTTTATCTAAGTATTTTTATTCTCATTTTATAGATGAGAAAACTGACACTTCTTTTTGAACTCCATCCTTCTCTCTCCTCCCCCCACATATCTCTCTCTGTCTCTCTCTCTGTCTCTCTCTCTCTGTCTCTGTCTCTCTGTCTCTGTCTCTCTGTCTCTCTCTCCCTCTCCCTCCCTCTCTCTGTCTCTCTCTGTCTCTCTGTCTCTGTCTC
>NW_027187400.1:37660412-37660715 GCF_028583685.1 Petaurus breviceps papuanus
CTCTCTCTCTCTCTCTCTCTCTCTCTCTCTCTCTCCCCCCCCCCTACTCTCTCTATCTGTCTGTCTCTCTTTTCTCTCTCGGCTTTTCCTAAATTCCAGTCTTTTCCTTAGAGTGCTCTGTAATGATGCCTACTAGCCACAGCAGAGGAGATGCCTTGTTTTTCTATGGTGGCTCCCCATGTAGGATGAGGACAAACAATGCCCATCAGTTTTCTTCTCCCTGATGGCCCCTCAGCTCCTCCTTTTCCTTCTCCTTTCTCTCTCTCTGTCTCTCTCTCTCTCTGTCTCTCTCTCTCTCTGTCT
>NW_027187400.1:37660815-37683276 GCF_028583685.1 Petaurus breviceps papuanus
CTGTCTCTCTCTCTCTCTCTGTCTCTCTCTCTCTCTCTCTCTGTCTCTCTCTCTCTCTGTCTCTCTCTCTCTCTCTCTCCCCCTCCCTCCCTCTCTCTCTCTCTTTCTCTCTGTCTCTTTGTCTCTCTCTGTTCTCTCTCTTTGTGTCTCTGTGTCTCTGTTCTCTCTGTCTATCTCTCTGTTCTCTCTCTGTCTCTCTCTCTTTGTGTCTCTGTTCTCTGTCTCTCTCTCTGTTCTCTCTCTGTCTCTATCTCTCTGTCTGTGTCTTTATCTCTCTGTCTCTCTCTCATTACCATCACATTCCTATGGTCAGACACACTTTTCCATCTACAAAAAGAGAGGAAAATATCCCAACATTCATCACCACTTAGAATGATGTAATAACTAATCCAAGTCCCAAACCAAAGAGTAAACATGGGCAGTTGATCTCTTTTCAGGTCAAAAGCTGCCCTGCGTCTGAAATTTGAAGTATGCGAAAAATTGAAAAAGCACATAGAACTCCTCCCAGAAACTGGTTACATTCAAGCCCAGTCTTCATACAGTGTTCAACTCAAGTTCTTGCCCAGGTAAGCAGCATTAACACAAAGGTCCTTCTTTTGACTAACATGGGGCGCCCTCTGTGGTGGCTTATCGGGATGAGGCAGTCTCTGGTCCAGCATGCCCTTGGGCACCTTTACATCCTTTCACCCCTTTGGTCAATTATGAGTCAAAAGCCAAGGCAGAGGTGGGCTTGGCCTGGGTTTAAAGGCAGGGACTTTTCCTGCAGGGATGGCAGAAGGTCCTCAAACCTTAGCAGTATCGGTACTTCAGCTTTTGATGGCCCCTGGGAGAATGCCCCCAGGAGCTCAGTGTCCAGCAGGGGAAAACAGAAATATGTCCACTTTTGTCAATAGGCCATGAGAATCAGAAGTTGCCATTATTGAATGAATGTTTCAAGGACCTTCTTATGTTTATGAGTTCAAATCTAGCCCCAGACACTTACTAGTTGTGTGACCCTGGTCAAGTCACTTCACTATGTTGGTCTCAGTTTCCTCATTTGTAAAATGAGCTGGAGAAAGAAATGGCAAAATACTACAATATCTTTGCCAAGAAAACCCAAGTGGGATCATAAGAGTCAGACAGGACTGAGATGACCAAACAACAGCAAACATGAATTCTAGTGGGAGAAAGTTTTGAAAGCCTTTGAAATCCTGATAGAAACAGGAAAATTCTATGAGCTCTCCCCACAACCACCTCAAATACCTATAAAATATGACTCTAAAAACTTTAGAGCTACAGAACCCTCAAAGTGACAGAGAGAAACAAACCTCCCGCTGAAGGCAGCCTGGCAGGATGGCAGGAAGGGTCCATTGCAGCGAGCTGGGAGCAGCACCCAGCCCTGCATGAGCCTTACTGGCCCAGACCCAGGGTGGTCCTGACCAGCCATGGCTGGAAGGGCTTCAGGAAAGTGATCACTAGCAGCTGTGGTGGTTTCCAGACTTATCAACCCATAAACACCAAAGACAAAGTAAAAAGTCAGTGTTGGACCTGAGTCTGTTGGAACTGGGGGGGATGCAAGAGCTCAGTCCAGCCCCTGCCCCCAGGATGAGAATCAGCAGGGGTGCAGTGGCCATGCAGCCATAAAGTGGCTGCTTCCAGAGCTCCTGGCCTGCAAATCATAGGGGGACCAAGCGACTATTCAGAGGGTAATCGCTCTTGCTTTAGCCTACTTGGATCTAAATTGCTGTCTTGGGTGGAAGTCCTGGGGTGTGTGGTCAGTGGACCAGAGCTTGTGGGGGCTGCAGGGAGGGCGCCCTCCTAATAGCTCCAGAAAACCCCAGCAATTTGGGACAAAGCTCTCCTCTCTGGAAGCAGAGTTCTACTGTGGCAAAAAAGCTCAAAAGTCAAGTAATTGGGTGGCAACATGAGCAAGTAAAGGAAGCAAAGCAAGCACAGCTGTCAAATCTCAGATTCCTCTTTTGGGGACAAAAAGGATCAAAGCATGGAGTAGGAGGAAGACAATGAAGTCAGAATTCCTGCACCAAAAGCTTCCAAGAAAAATATGAACTGGTTATAGGCCATGGAGGACCTCAAGAAGGATTTTGAAAATCAAGTAAGAGAAGTGGAGGAAAAAACTGGGAAGAGAAATGAGATTGATGCAAGAAAATAATGAAAAGTGAGTCAGCAACATGACTGAAGAAAATAACACCTTAAAAAATAGACTAACTCAAATGGCAAAGGAGGCTCAAAAAGCCAATGGGGAGAAGAATGCCTTAAAAAGCCAAATTTGCCAGATGGAAGAGGAATTTCAAAAGCTTACTGAAGAGAATAATTCCTTCAGAATTAGATTGGAGCAAATGGAAGCTAATAACTTTATGAGAAATCAAGATGCTATAAACCAGATCCAGACAAATGAAAAAATAGAAGGCAATGTGAAATATCTCATTGGAAAAACCACTGACATGGAAAATAGACCCAGGAGAGATGATTTAAAAATTATTGGATTTCCTGAAAGCCAAGTTAAAAAAAAAGAACCTAGAAATCATCCTTCAAGAAATTCTCAAGGAAAATTTCTCTGATATTTTAGAACCAGAGGGCAAAATAGAAATTGAAAAAATTCACTGATCGCCTCTTAAAAAAGATCCCAAAAAGAAAACTCCTAGAAATATCATAGCCAAATTCCAGAGTTCTCAGGTCAAGGAAAAAAAATATTACAAGCAGCCAAGAAGAAACAATTTGAATATTGTGGAAATACAATCAGGATAACACAAGATCTAGCAGCTTCTACATTAAGGGATAAAAGGGCTTGGAATATGATATTCCAGAGATCAAAGGAGCTGGGATTAAAACCAAAAGTCACCTACCCAGCAAAACCGAGTATCATGTTTCAGGGAAAAATATGGTCATTCAGTGGAATAGAGGACTTTCAAGCCTTCTTGCTGAAAAAACAGAATTGAATAGAAAATTTGACATTCAGATACAAGAAGCAAGAGAAGCATGAGAAGGTAAACAGGGAAAAGAAATCATAAGGAACTTATTAAAGTTCAATTATTTACATGCCTACATGGAAAAACGATAATTGTGACTTATGAAACTATTATCAGTATAAGGATAGTTGAAGGGAATGTAAATTTATATATGTATATATACATTTATATGTTTATATAGGAGGGTATATGTATTTATAAATACATATGCGAGTGTGTATGTATGTGTGTACATGTATACATAGACAGAGGGCACAGGATCAGTTGAATAGGAAGGGATGATATCTAAAAATAAAATTAAGAGGTGAGAGAGGAATATAATGAGAGGAGATAAGGGGAGACAGAATAGGGTAAATTATCTCGTATAAAAGAGGCAAGACAAAACTATTACAATGGAAGGGAAGAACAGGAAGCCAAAAGAGAATGGGTCAACCTTACTCTTACTGAATTTTGGGTATCTTACCCTACAGGAAAGTAGAGGGAAGGGGATAAGAGGGGGGATGATAGATGGGAGGGAAGATTGTGGGGGGATGGTAGTTAGAAGCACATACTTTTGAAAAGGGACAAGGTCAAAGTTAAAAATAGAACAAGTGGGGGGCAGGATAGGATGGAGGGAAATATAGTCAATCTTTCACAATATATCCACTATGGAAATGTTTTGTGTAACTACACATGTACAACCTATATTGAATTGTTTATATTCCCAGTAAGGGTGGGTGACAAGGGAAGAAAGGAAAGAATCTAGAATTCAAAGTTTTAAAATTATGTTTAAAATTATTATTATTTTACATGCAACTGGGAAATAAGATATACAGGCACTGGGGTATGGAGATCCATCTTGCCCTATTGGAAAGTTGGAGAGGGTATGGGGGAAGATATAGAACAGAGCAGATTGGGGGAGGGGGTATTCAGGGTATTCAGTTGGGATCGCTCTTTTGGGTTGGCAGGTAGGGGAAAGATGGGGAGAAAATTTGTAACTGAAAATCTTGTGGAAATTAATGTTGTAAATTAAAAATAAACAAAAATAAATTAACAAAAAAAGGAGAAAGCCTGGAAAAATCCTGTATATGTAAGCTGTCATTATTATTGTTAGTCAGCCCTCCTGGGCCATCTTGTGCCCAGTTCAATTCAACAATCCTTTGTGAAGCATCTCCTTATGGGCAGGGCTTTATTCTAGGGGCTGGGGATACCAAGAGACACATGAAACTGTCCCTGTCCTCAAGGACTTTCAAATGGTTCCCTCAAGGAGGAGCACTCAGGGAAAGACATCAGCTGAAGAGGCATGCTGAACTCCTCTGCCAACACTTGTCTCGGACGATTGCAAAGACAGTCACCGACTCCCAACCTTCAGGGGTTAGGAAATATCGATTTTCTTAATGTAAGAAAAATATTTGGGAAAGTATACACAGTCACGTGTCCTCAGAAGAGAAACACCTCTGGATTACCTTGTAGTGTTTTTATTTCTAAGTGACCATAAGTCTTTTCTGTATGTGATTTTTTCATCTCTCCGTTCCTCAAAGGCTCAAAGAAGGTAGTTTCTGTTTCTTTGGTCTTAACCTTGCCTCGCCCCGTGGTCCCACTGCACCCCACAGGTGTTCACCAAATATTAATAGAGTTAAGTGCTAGACTCTTGTAGAACCACTGTCTATCAGGTTGACCCACTCATAGATTCTTTATCAAAATATTAACTAAGCAAATCCTTTAGACCCAGAATTTTCATTGGTGGAAAAAAAGCAGTTTTGATGAAAGACAGCATCCCACTTTGTGTTTCTCATCATTCAAAGCTCTTGAGAGAAACAAACAAGCAACATGCTCTTCAGATCCTGGATTCATGGAATTGGGAACTGGAAGAAACTGAGATCATTTGGCCCAGGTTTCTAACTAAGCATCCACAGTTATCTGAGGGGAGAGAGGAGAGGAAGTTTTGCAGAAATGGGTCCCTGTACAAATCATCGTTATTTTGTCTTTATTTAGTGAACATACTATCTGTAGATTCAATATTCTCTCTCTGTCTGTCTCTGTCTCTCCCCTCCCTCCCTCTCTCTTTATCCCTTTCTTTCTCCTCTCTTCTCTCCTTTTCCCTCCCCTCTCTTCTCTCTTCTCTTTTTTCTCTTCTTCCCTCTTTTATTCTCTTCTCTTCTTCCCCTAGTCACTCTCTTCTTCTCTCCTCTCTGTCTTCTCTCTTTTTCTCTTCTACCTCCTCTCTCTCTTTACTTCTCTCTCTGTCTCTATGTGTGTCTCTCTGTGTCTCTCTCTGTCTGACTGTATGTGTCTCTGTCTCTCTGTCATCTCTCTGTCTCTCTGTGTGTGTGTCTCTGTGTCCCTGTCTCTGTCCCTCTCATTATGATTAACTCCTCACACATGACTCTCATCTCCCACCTCCATGCCTTTTCATTGGCATCCCAGGTGCCTGGCACACTCCTTGCTTACCAATCTCCCCTCCACAAACTCCCTCTCTTCCTATTATACTATGCAGCTCAAGCACCAAGTTGTGTAAGAAGTCTTTCCTGAGTCCCACCACCACCCCTACTTCCCCCCATCACTGCCCTCTCTCCCAAAATAACTTCTGTTTGCCTGCTTTTAATGTACTTGTATTTATTTGCTTTATATTTGTGCTGAATATATTTGTATATGAACTTGAAGTCTCCTTTATTGGAATGCAAATCATTGTTTCATTCTTTGTTCTTGTAGCCTCAGTGCCTAGCACTTGATGTTGTTGTTCAGCTGTTTGCAGTTGTGTCTGACTCTCTGTGACCCCATTTGGGATTTTCTTGGCAAAGATCCTGGAGGGGTTTGCCATTTCCTTCTCCATCTCATTTTACAGAGAAACTGAGGCAAACAGGGTGAAGTGACTTGCCCAGGGTCACACAGCTAGTGAGTGTCTGAGGCCAGATTTGAACTCAGGTCTTCCTGACTCCAGATCTGGCACTCTATCCACTGTTCCACCTAGCTGCACAATTGCCAAGAGGAGAGAGAGAGAGAATTTTTAGAGATCTGATGACTTTTTCAGGGGTTCCCAACTTTCTAACATCAAACCTTGATGATGCTCCTATCTCAGTCTCTCCCTGCTCTAATCCACCCTCCATTCTTCCATCAAAATGATTTTCCTAAAATGTAGGTCCAACCATATCACTCCGTAAACTCCAGTGACTCCATCATTTCTGGCATCAAATACAAAAATCTTCTTTTTGGGATTCAGTTAAAGCCTTTCATTACCCTCAGACACATACCTTTGCCATCTTCTTGCAGCTCACTTCCCGCCCACCCACACACATGCTCACATAGTCTTCGATCCAGTGATACCAGCCTCTGCTATTCCCCCAATGAGATGCTCCATCCATTGACTTGGGGCAGTTTCACTGGCTGGGACGCTCCCCCTTCTCATCACCACCTCCTCCTGGCTTCCCTGGCCTTGAGTCCCAGCTAAAATCCCACTTTTTACCAGAAGCCTTTTCAAATCCCTCTTAATTCAATGCCTTCCCTCTGTGGATTATTTCCTATTTATCCCACCTATATCTTGTTTGTACATAATCATTTACATGTTGTCTCCTCCATTAGCTTCTCGAGGGCAGGGACGGTCTTTTACCTCTTTTTACATCCCAAGTGCTTGGCACAGTGCCTGACATAGTAGTAACTTAAATCCTTGTTGACGACTGACTCCCATGGAGTATGAGAAGCTCGTCAAGAGATACAGGGAATATGTGGCCAGTCACTACAGTTATCTAGTCCACATCATGGGCACAAGAGGGGCATCCCCACCAATCTGGACAATCCACATAAAATTGTCTGGCCTTTCCTTTGTACCAGAGAAGAAGTCTGAATTATTATGGCATTAAAAGATAAACTATGTTGATGTTATACAATACTATGCATATATTTTATGCATTTCTGAGTTTCTAAACTTGTTCTGTGCCTTCTACTGGTCTTTGAGTGTCATCTTTGACTTCTGAAAAATTTCCAAAAAATTTCCATTTAATTTCTTATGCCTGCCTGTGATATATCGAAACCATAATTGGGAAAGTCTCTCTCGATGTGGAGGAGATAACTGTTTATAACTCTATTGAAATTAATGAAACTCTTTTGTATTCATTACACACATCTTCATGATAACCTCCAAAATTTATTTCCTTTCTTGAACAGGGGCTATGGGAAGATTCACTGGAAGCAGAAGAAAAGGTTGGGAACCCTTGGGTTCTTGGGAATGAGAGACCCCTCAGAGACAGAATTTCAGTAATAGAAAGTTCGGGGCACCTACCTGGAGTCACAGTACTATCCTGAATTTTACCTTGATGATTATTCTTGGGAATGATTTCCACTGGAATAATGAATAGCAACTGTCCCTGTTTTCAAAGACATTCCATTCAAGGGGCTGAGGAAACTGAACAGTCTGAATGCAGTTAGTTATAAAGGGCTTCCAGCTTCCACAGAAATCATGCAGTGGGAGTCAAATCACTGTGGAAATTGGTGTGGGGGAGACTCACTCCCATTGCTTTCAGTTCTAGGGGTTATAAATAGGGACATCAGTATTTCAAGTGAATGCCTGTGTTGAGCATGCTAGAAATGTGTAAATGGTAGCTTAGCCAAAAATCTTTGAAAAATGGAACCCACTTAGAAGAAAGAGCCTTGGATTTGCCGTCAGAGGACCCAGAGTCACACCCCAGTTCAGCTTCTCGCTATCCATGTCAGTCATCTGGTCCACAAACATTTGTTAAGGGTATGTGCCAGGTAGAGTGCAAAGAAAAGCCAGTGATCTTGAACAATTCACTTTCTCTTCTAGACTTCAAAATGAGGGTGTTAGACCAAGTGATCTCTGAGATTCCTGGTAACACTCAATCTACAATTCTTTGAGATATCATTACGTTATGTACAAAGAAGCAATGTGGTCTGCAGTAAGAAAGAACACCATTGATCTACCCACTTGGGTACATTCCACTTGGTGGAGCTGTCTTTGTATGTGTGTGTTTTTTAACTTAGAGGGGCTGTTAACAAAAGACACTTAAAAGGAGGGACAGGGGCAGCTAGGTGGTGCGGTGAATAGAGCACCAGCCCCGGAGTCTGGAGGACCTGAGTTCAAATTTGACCTCAGATGCTTGACACATTAGCTGTATGACCTTGGGCAAGTCATTTAACTCCAATTGCCTTGCCTTTTTCCCTCAAAAAAAGGGGGACAGATCTTTTTGCTCATTTACTCTCTAAATTCTACCCCAGGTGGGCATAGGAAGCTTAGACTTTTGCCATGAGGACTTATTTGTTAAAATAAGAGGAGAGAGAGCAGAGCTCATTTGTGGTCATTCAATCTTATTGATGGCTTTCTTTTTCTTTTGGTTTTCTCCAGCACTTAACACGGTGTTTTTTGTATGCAGTATGCACTTATTAAATAGTTTTTCATTTATTTGCTCATTGACAAAATTGTTGTTGGTGTTCAGTCATGTCTGACTCTTCATGACCCCATTTGAGATTCTCTTGGCATGTCCTTCAACTCATTTGAGGAAATGGAGGTCAACAGGGTTAAGTGACTGGCCCAGGGTCACACAGCTAGGAAGTATCTGAGGTCACATTTGAACTCAGGTCTTCCTGATTGCAGGTCTGGCACTCTACCTACTGTGCCATCCAGCTGCCCTTGACAAAGTTGGCCAGGAGGCATATTCAGGGAAGAGAGAATCAGTCATAAGTTTATTCATGGGTCTGAGACAGGGAGGGGTGGGGATGGTGGCGGGGATTGGTGAATGGCAGCCAGAAGCCCCTGTGATCAGAGCTGATATTTCTGGCCACTACAGACTTAAAACCCAGAAAATCATCAAAGGTATTTATGAGCGTCTGAAAACCAAACTTAGACTTGTAGAGAAACAAAATTTCTCATTTGAGGATGATAATTGTCTCCTTTTTTAAACCCCACAGTCTCATTTACTCTATTTCTCTGAGAGTGCTGGAGTTACAAGTCTCCGTTTGGTTCCTCAGGTTCAGTCGCACCAGATGACTAGCTTAGAAAAATCAGCCACATTTCCTGCTAGCATTGGCCATATCTGGCCTTTTGGTCAATGAATATTCTTTCCTGTGATCTTCTGGCTGCCTGAGAAGGGTGAAAGCCCCTGGGTATACTCATGGACCTTACATGAGTGTTTGAGAGATCAGTGGGTGGCAGCCTTCTGGGGAAAGAATGCCTCGGAAATGACCTTGTACACCTTGCTCATGCCCCTGAGTAGCATTGAACAAGCTCAAGCATTTAAACTGGAACATGAAGCTTTGCCATCAAGGGCAAACCTCAGATTAAAGCTCAGATTGCGCTAACCGGGATGGCAAATTCTTTAAATTGATTCAGTCAATCCCTAAGCATTTACTGAGTCTCTACTATGTGCCAAGGGTAAGCTAGGTGGTACACTGGGCCTGGAGTTAGGAAGACCTGAGTTCAAATCTGGATTCAAAGACTTACTAGCTGTGTGATCCTGGACAAGTCACTTTACCTTGTTTGCCTCAATTTCCTCATCTGTAAAATGAGCTGGAGAAGGAAATTGCAAAATGCTCCAGTATCTCTGAAAGAAAACTTCAAATGGGGTCACAGAGAGTCAGATATGACTGAAATGACTGAACAACAAAAAATGCACCAAACATGGTACTAGATGCTAAGGATAAAAAAAAAAACCCAATCCCTGCTCCCAGGGAGCTTCCATTCTACTGGGGATACAGCAGGCACATGTATAAGCACATTTGTGTATATGTGCATATATACACGTATATTCCTATATATAGCATAGTATATTCCTATACACTAGCATGTAGTCTATATATGGAGTAGATAGGCAAACAGCCAGTTAGATAGATGAATAGATAGGTAGATGGATTATGGATGGATGGATGGACGGACGGACAGATAGATAGATAGACAGACAGACAGACAGACAGACAGATAGATAGATAGATAGATAGATAGACAGACAGACAGACAGACAGACAGACAGATACTATGAAAGTAGTTGAAAGAATAAGGGCACTAGCAGCTGGAGGAATCTGTGCCACAGGGACAGAACCTCAATTCCCTGGTTCAGATGAACAAATTCTTGGTCACCAGGTTGTTGCGGTCTTTAAGTGTCTTTCCCCAATTCCTACACCAACACCCATTTCCCTGAATTGATACCAAGGCTACCCATCCCAGCAAGGACACTCTCTGGCAAAAGGCTTAGAGAAGGGATTCCATTTAATACCCATGAAAATTTAGATTCACATCATAGATAAGTTTTGAGGTAATTATTCCTTTGACAAAGGATTCTTGGTAGGATGCCTTTAAATAGCAAACAATTTAATTAAGACATAATTAAAATTATATTAAGTATATAATTAAATTATTTTATTGACAAGCAGCTGTTCAAGATTACATGTCCTTTCTTTATTATTTTTCCTTACATGTTTAACCTTCCATGACTCCTCAGGGAATTGGATGAAAGTATTTTAAGATTGTGTGTCTGCTGATATAAAGACTGTATATGAATGGAGAGGGTCTTCCTCTGGCTTTGCAGGCATGGATCCTTCTGACAGATGTCAACTAACCTCATTTACAGTCAGTGAATTGAGGAGATCCTAGTTGGAGAACAGACAGTGTATGTGTTCTGGATAGGGCACTGGACTTAGAGGCAGGAAGAACTGGGTTCACATCCCACCCGAGCCACTGACTCGCTGTGTAATGAGTCATTTGACCTCTCTGGGCCCCAGTTTCTTTATCTGCAAAATGAGACATTTAGACTAGATGTCCTTTAATGTCCCTTCCAGTTCTAAATCCCTGACCCTGTGAGTGTTTATGTTTCCCATCATTGAAAACCCTTATCTCTTCCATTAAAAGAAATGATCTCTTGATCCTACCACCCCCAATAACTCACATCTGATATCTCTGTCTTGCTTCTTGACTAACCTCCTTGAGAAAGCTGTCTACACCCAGAGCCTCAGATGCCTCTGTAGTGGCAACACAATATTCACAGTGCCAACAACAACTGTAAATATGCCAGCATAGTTCTCAATTGAAAAATATAACAGACTCTCCATAGGTAATACAGAAGCAAAACATTTATTCAAATACCAGAAAACTGAATCCCAAAACCAGAAAGCCAAATCCATCATAGTAGCAAAGAAGTTAATACACCATTAACACCACAGAGAGCCACACCATCCTTTAGCCTTCCCACAAACCAACACTCACAAGCCTGTCTGTTTGCCTGCTGTGCTCTCTCTCCCACTGTCTAGCTTCTCTGACTCCCAGCTTCCTGTGGGCTCTGCTCCACCCTTCAGCAAACTCCTCCAACCACAGGCTCTATGTGGTTACATTCAACCTTTTAGGGGGCAGGGAAGCTCTTCAAATTCCCATTACTATTACACCCTCCCCTCATTCTCTTCTGACCCCTCTGCCGCCTGGCTTCTGACTTCATCATACAGCTGAAACATCTCTCTCCAAAATTCCCAGTCATCTCCTAATTGCTAAAACTAGTGGACTTTTTTCAATCCTTATCCTTGACCTCTCTGCAGCCTTTGAAATGGTTGATCACCATCTCTTCCTGGAAGCTCTCTACTCTCCAGGTTATCACGATACTTCTCTCTGGTTTTCCTTCTACCTCTCTGACCAATCCTTCTCTGTCTCTTTTACTATATCTTCATTCATGTTGCTCCTACTAACCATTAGTGTCCCCCAAGGCTCTGTCTTGGGACCTCTTCCTCAATACTAGGAGTCTTCAATTTTTCATATGTCATAGAGCTCTTTGGAAGTTTGTTGAAGCCCATGGATCCTCTTTTCAGAATAATATATATTTTTAATTGATTTATTTTAAGTTTTCAACATTCATTTTTATAAGATTTTGAGTTCTAAATTTTCTTCCTTCCTATACTCCCCAAGATAGCATGCAATCTGATCTAGGCTATACATGTACAATTATATTAAACATATTTCCACATTAATCATGTTATGAAAGAAGAATTAGAACAAGAGGGAGAAACCACGAGAAAGAAAAAGAGAGAGAGAAAATTGTGTGATTTGATCTGCATTCAGACTCCATTGTTCTTTCTCTGGGTGTGGACAGCATTTTCCATTACGAGTCTTTTGGAATTTTCTTAGATCATTGTATTGCTGAGAAGAGCTTAGTCTATCAAAGTTGGTCATCTAACACAGAGTAATATTTTAAAATGCATGAAATAAAGCATGTAAGATTACAAAGAAGACCAAAGGTTAATGGAAATAAAGATGTAATTTCCCCCATTCAAGACAAATGGGATATTTATAAAGCACTTAGCATAGTGCCTGGTTTCTAGCAGGTGCTCTCTAAATGCTTCCCTCCCCTTCCCATCACAAACTTACTGAAATGGATCCACAGTCCCCTAGGGCATCAGTGGATAGACTCCAGTTTAAGAATCCTTGCTCTCTACTATCTCACTTAATTATCTCATTACTCCCCCCTGTATTCAGTTCTGATTTCTATGCACATGACTCCCAGATCTATCTATATATCCATCCCTAAGCTCCCATGTTCTATCACCAACTGCCTCTTGGCCATCTTACCAGACATTGGATGTCCTATAAGCATCTCAACCTCAACATGTTGATGAAAGAACTCTTTATTCCCCCCCGCAAACCTTCCCCTCTTCCCAATTTTCTTATTACTGTTGAATGCATGACCATCCTCTTACTCATCAAGGCTTGCAACCTCTGTGTTATCCCCAACCCTTTAGTTTCAATCACGCCCCTCCCCAGAGCTAATCTGTGGTAAGATCTTATCCTTTCTAGCCTCAAACAGCTCCCATGTATATTCCCTTCTCTCCACTCATTCAGCCACTACCCTGATGCAACCCTTCATCACCTGTTTCCTGGACCAATTCCAATCACCTTCTCATTGGTCTCTCCCCACTCCAATTTGTCCTCCATTTAGCTATCAGAGTGGTCTTCCTAAAGCTCAGATCTGACCGTGTCAGCCACTCAGTAAACCCCAATGGCTCCCTATTTACCTCCAAGATGAAATAGGAAACCCTCTGCATCTTAAAGCCCTTCACAGCCCTTTCCAAGCTTCTTACACTATATGCTCTGTAATCCAACCACACTGGTCTTAACATATGACAATCCATCTCAGGGTCCAGTGATCTATCCACTACACCATTTAGTTTAATTATGATTTGAATTAGAAATATTCAATTTAAACAAAACTTTGTGGATACCTGATACCTATAGCTACCAGGAGGCTACTAGCCTTATCTGATGAGAATTGGATGGACAATGATCTTAAAAGTCCACAGAGTGAATATATTTTCCAGACTATTTAGCAGCATCGTAGCCTAGGGATGTGGGAGGGGGAATTCTAAGTAGAATTGTTTAAAGTGTAACCCCTATTTCAAATGACCACTAGCACTCTATCTATATTAGTAAGGCATTGATAACTATAAAGAAAATGCTCATTGAAAGTGCTTTTTCCTCCTCTTTCAGACTCTCCCTCCCAGAAGATGCAGGAGAATATTTTGACAAAGACACAAGAGTCCTAGAGGCCCCCATGACAATAAGAGTTGCTGATCAGGTCAGTGGCACAATCGACTGATGACGTCAGCTAAATTATTGGCCAAAGGCTTAGACTTATGTGATTCTAGGCTGCTTTTTGATCAGAGCTGTTAAGTATTGTCATTTTCCCATTTACTATTTTAGTGAACGAGGCACATGGGGTGATCATGGCAAACTAGTACCTCTGGGGTGAGGGCTACTCAGCCCTTTTCAGGGTCGCTTATCCATATTTGGTGTCCACCTGGCACCCAGCTCTCACCTGTGGCTTCAGGGAGCTGTAGTGCCCACAGCGACCACACCCTGGTAAAAACCATCTCAGCAAATGGACTCACCCAGTCTGAGGGTAACCTGCAGGCCTCAGGCCCATCGGTGGGTTAGGAGAGTGTCTGTCCAAGCGTATGAAGACTTCCCCTGGTGGAATGGGCACACGAGAACGCCACATGGGCAGCTGAAGCAGGATCTATGGAGAGCTTAGAGCTTGGTTAGATGCGGCGGATGCCAGTGTCATCTCGGACCATGGCCACTCACTTGACTTTGTCCTGCCACTGGACTTTGATGACTGGAAGAATGAGGGAGGCTCTGCCTCACTTAAATCCAGTTCATGAATGGGTCGATGCCTCACCCTGGGATGTCACTGGTTCTCTTTAAAAATGAAGGACGAACAACATTTCAGTAAACACTGAAAACAGTATGTGCTGGAAATGTGTAGCACTGTGCTTTATTTCCATAGGCACATACACAAAGAAAAGAGTATCTGCATTTATTAAGCCCTTCAGTGGACGTGTTTTCACGACAAATCCTAAGACTGTGAAACAGCATGTCAATGGAAAGAACCAGATGTACCGAGTTCCCCTTTGGGCCTGGGGTGTAACTTGAACCAAGTCATTGTGACTCTCTTGGCCTCAGTTTCCTCATCTGTAAGTGCAGCTAGTGGTCCAGTGACTAGAGCACTGGGCCTGGAGTCAGGAAGACCCAAGCTCAAATCTGGCTTCAGACACTTAACTAGCTGTGTGACCCTAGGCAAGTCATTTCACCTCTGACTGCGTCAGTTTCCTTATCTGTAAAAAGGAGATGATAGTCCACTTATTTCCCCAGGGTTGTTGTAAGGATCAAAGGGGATAATATTTGTAAAGTGCTTAGCACATAGTAGGGGCTATGCAAACATGTTTTGACTTGATGACGTCATAACATGAGGTTCTAGGCATCCCCTAACTCCCCAGGGAGGGAACACTCATATAACATTCCCCTCACCCCCAATGGGGCATGCGCCCCTTTGCTTCATCTTGAATGTCTTCATGAGTTCCCCTAGACGATTTCTCAGTTGACTCTTCCTGATGCAGCATAAGCCCTTAACCTCTTCCCCAGAACCTTGCTTTTGGGATTAAGTACAGTGTATGTGCAGAGTGCTAGATGTACAGTGGTTAGAGCCCCAGGCTTGCAGTCAAGAAGACCTGAGTTCAAATCCAACCTTATACACTTCCTAGCTTTGTGACCCTGGGCAAATTACTTAACCCTGTTGGCATCAGTTTCCTCATCTGTAAAATGAGCTGGAGAAGAAAATAGCAAGTATCTTTGGGTCAAGGACAGTCAGACACAACTGAAACAACTCAACTTCTGATTTATTCCCTATGTGATCCTGTTCCTGCCAAGCATGGGTTGGGAAGGAGGAAGAACGTGCCCCAGAGTTTCCACTGAGGCACCAAGTGTGCAAGCCAAGGTTCTATCCCAGGGCTGGGCCAGTCCTTGCTTAAGTCTTTCTCCATCACTACGGGTCCCAGACAGCTTCATCCCTCAGCCACCACGGCAGCTTCCTCCTCTGCAAAAGGGAAGTTGGCTCCCCTCCCCTCTGAGGTCCCGGGCAGCCCAACATTCTGGGATCCCCGATGTGAGAGCTCAGACCTGCCCTTGGGAACATGCATGGCCCCATTTTGTCTCCAGGAGGTGAGTGTCATAACTAATAGCAGCATTTTTGAGGAAGGGGGGAAAGAATAAGCTTGTATTAAGTACCGACCACATGTCCCATTTGATCGCCAATCTAGACTATAAAAAAAGAGCAGAGATTAAAATAGATCCTTAAAGATTCGAATTTGTATTGTACTATTTAGCTCTTTGGTAGGTCATTTGCATTTTAAAAACTGGTCAAAATGACATGTGAAGCATTGAATATAATTAATTTTTTGGTTCAGGCTACATTCTAAAAGAGATAAAATTTTAGAAATATATTTTTAAAAGTGTTTGCAAGCCTTGCCCTGTGCAACATTTTTCTTAAAAATTGAAATGAAAGTATAGAAAACATGCTGATCGGTTACAAAACTGAGGGTAGACTGTATGATGAACAACAGATTCAGAATTTTAAAAAAGAACTTGGTTGACACAGCTAAATGCAATGCAATGAAATTAAAGAGTGATAAAAACAAAGTTTTATAATCAAGTAACTTAAGAACACAATAGGGGAAACCTTGCTTGGCTCATGTAAAGCCTGTGATGTGGCTGCTTTTTTAAAAAAGTCCAAGGCAGCTTTAGATTGTATTAATAAAGATTTATTTTCCACTTGTTATGGGTAAAAGTCAGACTGTATTTGGTGCTGCTCAGACTACATCAGGAGTATTGTTATTTAGTAAAGATAGCTGTACATATTTTATGAAGATTGGAGGAAATCCAGTATGGCGAGGTTACTGGAAACCACTTCTTGAAGAATGTTGGAGAGAACCAGGAATGGTTAGCTTAGAGAACACATGAGAAAAGTGGAGAAAGATGAAATTCAAATATTTTGAGTAGTGTTGCTTGAAAGTAGAGATCAAAACTAGGACCATAAAGAAAAACTTTCCAATAATTAGAACTGTTCAAGAATGATATTAGAATATCTTGGGAAGATGGTAGAGGGAGAAGTTTCCTAAGTACTGCATCCCTCACTCCCCCCCCACACACACACATACTCCATACGCACCATATCAAAGTAAGTTAAAAAAAAACAACCCTGCAAATTCAGAAAACAGTAATGACAAAAGGATAGTGAAAGAATCCTCTGCAATTTTGAAAGGCAACTTTTAAAGAAAAAATAAGCAAAGACCAACTCCCCAACTCATTCCAGAAGCTTTCGCATTACTTATGGCAACTCAGACTGACCTTAAAATCCTTTTGGCTGCTTAATTTTAGGCACTTGCCTTTTGGAATTTACCCCTTTGCTATTTTGCAAGAACATTCCTATTCCAAGGACATTTCCAAGGATATCTCCAGGATATGTAGGACTGATGGTTCTGGGGCACTCCTGGAACATCTCCCCTGCTTTCCCAAATTCCTTAGTTCCTACATGGGTATGATGTCACCCTATGACAAAAGAGACTGCTTTGATTTTAGGCATCTGGCTTTTAGAGTTAACCCTTTGCTGTTTAACAGTGATTTCAATTTGGTGTTTCTTTTTGTTTGTGTTCCGTATATTCTTTTAATGAACTTTGCCATCTGTTTCCAATGTTACTTGGCAAACTTTCTGTTTGCATTTTTGTAGTATAACATTCATATTTTCTTTTTCATTACTTTTCTGGAAGACCTGTAATTCTTACATTATTGATTCACATTATACCATCAAGTTAAGTATTCTTCTTTTGTAGTGATCTTTCAATCTTATTTTAAAATTTTTGTTCCATGATTTTATTTTCCTGAGAGACATTGTGACCTAGGCAATAAAGAATTATTCTTAAAAAAGAACACAAATATCCCATTTGATCTTCATGATGGCTCTGGAGGTAGGTGTTGTTATTATCCCCATTCTACAGATGGGGAAGCTGAGGCAAACAGAGGTTAAGTGACTTGCCCAAGGTCATAGCTAAGAAGTGTCTGAGGCTGGATTTGAACTCAGGTCTTTCTGACTTCAGTCCCAGTGGCACTGTGCCACCTAGCTACCCCAAAAGAAGGTCAGTTAGTGAGAGCCAGGGATGGGCAGAGGACAGCCTGAGTGGTCCATCAGCATCGTCTTGAGGAAGACCTAGATATAGGTCATATTAAGATTTGTTCTTTGAAGTTTGAATTCAGTCAAAGGACTGCACTTGAGGACCTAGAGGGCCACATGTGGCCTCGAGGCCACAGGTTCTCCACCGCTGGCCAAGAGTTTATTGGGCAGGGACCCCCTGGGGCAAAAAGATATGGTAGGAAGTGGACAGAGTCAAGCTGAAGAGGCAAGTGTAGATAGACTGTGATTTCTGTCACTGAAAGGAATGCTCCCACTGAGAAGATCATAGGTCCTTTGAAATGGCAGACAATATTTCCCATCCAATATTTGGGGTTTTCAAAAATTCATTTTGTATACATATTTATAATCTGTCCCTCCCATTGCCCCATTGAACAAATAACAGCAACAATAAAAACAACAATAATTCTTGGTGGAAAAGATTGAGTTAAATTGACACATGGACACAAACTGGTCTTCCCCTTTCCCGAGTGTCCTTCTTCCATTTCAGAAAAGGCCTGTGAAGTTCACTGTCCATGCCATCGTCACAACATCGGATCTGGACATTGAACCCAAAGAAGTGGATTTTGGGTACTGCACCATCTATGAAGCTGCTTATACCAAAGTTACACTCATTAACAAATCTCTCCTCCCCCAGGAGTTTGGATTTATCAGCACCCCAGAGGTAGCTATCTGTGGGAATCCCACTGTGGCCATTACTTCTCCCATATCCCGTGGCATTGGGTTGCCCTGCTACCCCAAGCCTCCTTCCTCAGTGGCTCTCCAAACTGCATCGGTGTCTGTTGGGCTGGTACTCCACACCTAGCCCTCAGCTCCCACAGAGGCTCACTGGCAGAACAAGGGCGCTGTAACTTCTTGGCACAGTCTGGGTTGACTTTAAAGGAAAGACCCAAGAAGTATAATGAAGTTCTGGTTCAATTCCATCTGGTCCAAATTCCAGTTTGCGACCGAACTAAACCAGGTGACCTGGACAAGTCAAAATTTCTCTGTCCCCCAGTTCCCTCCTTTGGAAAATAAGAGAATTGGATTAAATACCTCCCCAAGTTCCTCTGGGGTAATGGATATTCCTACCCCTACACTCCTAATACCCTATCCCATCCCCTGTTCAATGTGGGTCCTGTTTAGAGCCAGAGTCAGGAGAGGGGTAAGGGCAAGGAGGGGAAAGTAGGAGGAATGGCAAGAGTCATTGCCAGCTTCCTTTCAGTCATTAAATATCCCTTTTTATTTTCAAGTTTGTGGAAATTCAGCCCAATGATGGGTTTGGAACCATCCTGCCCTTGCAGTCTTTGTACCTTGATATCATCTTTAAACCCAACAAAGCGAAGGAATATAGCTTCAAGCTGATTTGCATTTCTGAAATTAACAGGTGAGGTGGGCACCCCCTTAGCAGAACCCTAGAATGTGGGCAGGGCCCCGAGTGTATCACTGGAGTCCTAAGAAGGGCACTGTCTGACTGCCCACACGTGAGGTACCACCCTATTTTCACACTCTACTGTTTAAAATGGCTATGATCCATACGGATAACCATTTGGCCCATGTCTAAAACATTAAGGTCTTCAGAGCACTGGCATCCAGTAGAGCTTGTAGGGGGAAAATAATTTCCTGGGTTTGCTGAACTTTGATGGGAGGGAATGAGCAATTTGTCTATGTCAAATTGGGCTGCCCATGGACAGTTCTCCATATCCACCAGGATAAATAGCGTATTGCCAATGATTGGTCATTGTGTTCTCTAATCCAAGGAGCCTTTTAAATAGACCCTGTGTTTTAGATACCATAGAAGCGGTCAAATCTCCATATCAGGTGGAGATTTAGCTGCCAAGACAGCTAAAGAAAAGACAGTGACTAATGTTTCCTTCCAAGCAAAAAAAAATAGAGATCTGGGTAAAATGAACTTGGTGAGCAAGGGAGGCAGCGCCCTTCTGACCCTCTTATTAATCCTTCATGAATATCCCAGACATCCCTTGCTGCTATTGTCCCATCTTGCTTATTCTAATACAGAATCCTTAGGTTTCAAGTCCTGAGACCCTGGTGTGCAGACTATGTGGGGCTGAGAGTGCAGTATGTGAGAATTAAGAAGTCCAAAACATTACTGGCTTGGAAATAACCTTTGTCTTTCATTACTGCTGTCTTCCTTTTCATCTCTACCAAGAGGAAGCCATGTTTCTCCCCCTTCCTTCCCTTGCTCTCATTGTAGCTGTAAAGCATCTTTCTGTTCTCTGGTGACAATTCCATCCACTTTGCCCACAGCTAGACCTAGTTTCATTCCATGGTAGCTCTGAAGAATAGACCCCGGGGCCTTGTGAGAAGGGAGGGACTCACTTCAGGAACACTGACTTGGACAAGCCTCCTGATCTCTAATGTTGGCCTTGCAGAGAATTTACCCTGTTGTGCAAAGCGATTGGTGTCCATCCGCCTCTGGAGCTGTCTCACTACCGAGTCAGGTTTGCGGCCACAGCTTTATTTGACACATCAATGGTTACCCTGTATGTGATCAATTCCCACGTAAACATGAATTCTCTGACTCATGCGGTGCCCCGCATCGGTAGCGGGGAAATCGAGCCTGTGGGACCCAAGTCTTTTGAGTTCCTTTTGCCACAGGATGCCCCCATCATGATCATACCTTCTGTGGGAACCGTGTTACCAGGAAAGGTGAGTGTGGGGCTCTTTAGCTTTGGCATAAGGGCCAGCATGTTTTTCACCCATTTGTTCCCCAAATCTTAAAAGAGAATGGGAATAAATGGGATGAATGAATAAAGAATGAGAAACCCTTATTAAATGCTTACCGTATGTTCAATGCTAAAGATATAAAGACAAGCAATTGATCCGATCCCTACCCTCGAAGAGCTTAAATTGACTAGTTTTACAATGTGCAAAGTCCTTTCCTTACAACTCTAGGAAGTAAATAGCATAGCATTAATCTCCCCATTTGACAGAGGAGAAAATTGAGGTTCTGGAAGACTACTCTCACCAAAGCTCATACAACTAGTCAGAACCTCCTAACTCCATGTCAGACTTTCGGTCCTTCTGGGACTTGTTTTCCAAGACATGATTTTTATAGAACATCTATATTTTACGTTATTACAGATACCTTATGATATGTTTTTACTAATTTTAAAAGGAATTTGTTTTATAGTCAGTTTTCTTAGATCAATAATAATCATACTTAATCAATGTGATTATTATCCTCAGGAACCCAGCAGAGGGGGAAATAGAGGCATCTTCACAGCTCATGCCTCTGGGAGTCACTTTTAGCCTATTTGGCTGGATGAACCGTCCCATTTCAAAATAGAAAAGGATTAACAATGTCCACAAGGCTCAGTGCTCCTTTTTATAGCCGAGGGTCAGAAGACTGAGAGGAACCTCTGATGTTTCCATTCATATTTTTATTTTAAAGAAGAAAGATAGCTTTTCTTTTTTAAAGACCCTTACTTTCCTTGTGACTGCCCTCTGAGTGCAGACTTCTGTTATTTCTATATTCTTTTCCCAGAAATGCATGATTGAAGTGATTTTCAAACCAGTGCTGTCAGAGACAACAATCAAAAAAGAAGTTGTAAAAATGAGGAACAGAAAACTAGGAGTAAACCCGGTATGGCAGCAAACAAAAACCTAAGCTATAAAGCCACATGAAATAATACTCTTGGGGACCAAGGCCAGTCTCAAGTGCTGAAAAACGTAAATTCCAAAAAAACTTTTTTAAAGAAACAAAGTTTTATTCTTTTTTTTTTTAAGCAATTGGGGTTATTTCTGGGTGTGGTGCTGAGTGTCTGAGCCCGGGATTCAATCTCTAGGTCATCCCAACACTGGAGCCAGTGCTCTTATTCGCTGAGCCACCTGGCCGCCCCACAAAGTTTTATTCTTAACTAAACATCTAGCAGCACTGACTGTACATCGGGCCTACTTTAAGGAATTTCTCTAATGAGACAGCTAGGTAACACAATAGATAATGTACTATGCTTGGAGGTCTTAAGACCTGAGTTCAAGTCCAACATACTAGATATGTGATCCTGGGCAAGTCAGTTTTATCATCTGTAAAATGAATCTAATAATAGCACCTACCTCCCAGGGTTGTTGTAAGGATCAAATAAGATAATAATTATAAAATAAATAATAATATATAAATATTATATAAATATATTCAAACATAATATAAAATTATTGTAATTATAAAATTCTTAATATAGTGCCTGGTATAAAATGTGTATACGTACATATATATGTGTGTGTATATATGTATACACATACACATATATAGATATGCATACTTTTTTTTTCAATTGTATCCAACTCTGTTACTCTATTTGGGGTTTTCTTGGCAGAGATACTAGAATGGTTTGCCATTTTCTTGTCTAGCTCATTTTATAGGTAAGGAAACTGAGACCAACAAGGTTAAAAGTGGCTTGTCCAGGGTCACACAGCTAGTAAGTGTCCAAGGCCAGGTTTGAACTCAGGGAGATGATTTTTCCTGACTCCAGGTTTAGCTGCTTTACTCACTGGTCCACCTAACATATGTGTGTATAAGTATGTATGTATGTATATACATATATGTGTTATATATAGATATCTATATACACACAATAGTATACTAGTATATTATATATGCTAGCATATATTATTATTGTTGTTGTTCAGAATAATACATGAATATTTCACTGAATGTGGGATCCCCACATTCAGGAATTCTCTCCAATGCCACTAATGCTCAAGTCTTATATTGTTGACCACTTGCTTATACATCTCTGTAAGCTCCTTGGGGGCTGAGACTGCCTTTTACTTTTTCTTCTAGGTGCTTAATAAATGTTTATTGACTGACTAAATATAAGCTCCTTAAGGGTAGGGCTTATTCTTTTTGTTGATATTTGTATCTTCAGTGCTTATCAGAGTGCCTATAAATGCTCAGTCTAAAGGAGGAAATGAAGGAAAGAAGTAAGGGAGAAAAGAAGGAAAGAAGGAAGGAGGGAAGGAAGGAAAGAAGGAAGGAAGGAAGGAAGGAAGGAAGGAAGGAAGGAAGGAAGGAA
>NW_027187400.1:37683376-37685486 GCF_028583685.1 Petaurus breviceps papuanus
GAAGGAAGGAAGGAAGGAAGGAAGGAAGGAAGGAAGGAAGGAAGGAAAAAAAGAAAGCTAGCTGCTTGGATTAGCTCATAGTGTAATATCTGAATTAGCCACCAGGAGGCACTCCACTAAAGCTGTTTCTCCCAGTCTGGGGCTGGGCCAGTCTCCGTAGCCACTTTTTAAAAAAGACTACAATATCCCACTGGCCACTAGGGGGCACCCAGCGCTTCAGCAAGGTTCCCGGCTCCTTGTTTCCAGCTCTTCCGATCTAGAGGATGAAATGCACCTCTCCTTAAACTTTGCCTGTGCCCTCACTCCTTGTCTACTCCAATCATTTCCTCATGTTTCTTCCTTGGATACCCAGAAATTTAAGCATTAATAGGTGATCCTTGGAGCTTTACTGTGTGTGGCAGAAAAGATGCAAACCTGGCCGTGGTGGTGCCATTGTGCATAGAGCTCTGGGCTTGCAGTCAGAAAGACCCAAGTTCAAATCCAGCCTCAGACACTGCCTGACTGTGTGACCCTGGGCAAATCATTTTACCTCTGTTTGCCTCGGTTCCTCATCTGTTAAGTGGGGCCACCGTGGAGAAGGAAAGAGCAAACCACTCCAATGTCTTTACGAAGAAAATCCCATGGATAAGTCCAAGGGGTAGCGGAGAGTCGAACACAACTGAACAACAACATTCATTGTCTCCCTTCCTATTTCCCTCCCTATTTCTAGGAGGGTTTTTATAGAGTCTCTCCTATCTGACCCCCTCTGAACCCTTCCCCCACACACACACACCCTCCTACATACACATACACATACACCTTCCTACATATACCATACACATACACCCTCCTATATGCACTACACACACATACAAATATACCTTCCTACATATATCACACACACACCCTCCTACATGCACTACACACACACACCTTCCTACATGCACTACACACACGAACGCACACACACATACACAGGAAGGTCTGAGGTGGCTAAAGGAAAGGTCCAAGCAAGGTACTACAGGATAATTTGAGGAAGGGAAAATCACTTTCATCTAAGGGAACTAGAGAAAATTTCACAGGTTAAGAGGACACCTGAGCCCAGCCTTGAAGGAGGAGGGAGATTCTCAAACCCATGGAATAAAGATTTCCCTCATTAGCCCGGTCCCACAGAAATTCGAGGAGTCTGCACACCAAGTTTTCACACTAGCTACAAACCCAATTTTGTGATGCCAACACAGGCTTCAATATAATAAGGTTGGGAAGGTACCAAGTTGTGGAAAGCCCTCAATGCCAGGCTGAGGATTCTTCTAGTTTAAGTTTTAGGCAATAGGGAGCCACTGAAATGTGCCAGGCCCTGGAAATAACAAAGAAAAAATGGAAGTCCCTACCCTCAGGGAAGTTACTTTCAATAGGGTGAAACACATTTTTAAAAATTTCAAAGTATTTACAAGTATATACAAAGTATCCAGATCAATACAAAGGAATTGAGAGGGGGCCACCAGCTGGGTTCATGTGGGAGGTGGCTTTTGACCTGAGCTTTGTTAGAGGATCTGAGGTAGCATTCCCTCTAAGGTATCTCTCCCAGTCTCCCCTTGTGGGCTAGATCCCCCAGAAGTAACCTCTACCCTCAGATGCAAAGCTATTCTTAAGTTCAAATTTCTTTTGTGGGGGGGAGAGGGGGCAATCCGTGTTAAGTGACTTGCCCAGGATCACACAACTAGTACATGTCTTGGGACAGATTTGAATTCAGGTCCGTCTGACTCCGGGCCACTGGTCTATCCACTGCACCACCTAGCTACCCATGAATTCACATTTCTACAAGGATTATAACTCACAAGTCCCTGACCTTTGATGATCCAATGAGTAGACCCAATGAGCTCAAAGCAAAGCTAAAATAAGGATAGTAGCCACTAAACATTACCCAATAAACCTGGGGCATACTCTCCTGAAAATGCAATGTCAGATTTACTTTCTCAATCTCTCCCTCCCTCTCCCTCTCCCTCTCCCTCCCTCTCTCTCTCTCCTTCTCCCTCTCTCTCTCTCTCTCTCTCTCCCTCTCCTCCCCTCTCTCCTTCTCTCTCCCTCTCTTCCTCTCTCTCTCCCTCTCTTTCTCTCCTTTTCCCCTTCC
>NW_027187400.1:37685586-37697343 GCF_028583685.1 Petaurus breviceps papuanus
CTCTCTCTCCCTCTCTCTCTCTCCCTCTCTCTCTCCCTCTCTCCCTCTCCCTCTCTCTCCCTCTCTCTCTCTCCCTCTCTCTCTTTCTCTCTCTCTCTCCCTCTCTCTCTTTCTCTTTTTCTCTCTCTCCCTCTCTCTTTCTCTTTTTCTCTCTTTCTCTCTCTCTCTCCCTCTCTCGCTCTCCCTCTTCTCTCTTCCCTCCTACTATCTCTTCTCTCTTTCTCTGTCTCTCTGTTTCTCTATATTCCTGTCTCTCTCCTTTCTCTCTTCCTACCTCTCTCCCCCTGCTCTTCCTCCTCCCTCTTTCTCTCCCTCTCTCCTTCTTCCTCTCTCTCTTGCTCTCCTTTTTGTCATTCTCTGTCTCTCTTTCTCTCTCTGCCTTCCCTCCCCTCTCTGTCTCTCTTCTCTGCCTCTGTCTCTCTCCTTTCTCTCCCCTCCTTTTCTCTCTTTCCTCTTCCCTTCTTCAGCTAAGAGGGTTATTCTGCTTCAAGACCCCATGACTGATGGAGGCAAGTGGGGGAGAGAAATTCACTCTCTTAAACTGTCTAGGGCTGGCAAGCTTCACTTTTTTAAAGGTTACCAGGATCATAGCCATCCAGTAACGACCCTTCCAATTGCATCAGGGAAATGTTTCCTATTTTGTAAGGGTACAATAGGAATGTCTTTTGCATTTCACTTAAAACATTAACTCTTACTTTCTGTTATTACATCACGTGGTTTGATGAAGGTAAAAAATAACTCTCCCCATCCCCTCCCCCTGTTATACTAAGAAGCATGAGTCTGGAAGGAATGACTGTGTTCAAGCATGGGGCACAGCCAATGCAAAGGTACAGAGAGAGGAGATGGAATATTGTTTGTGACGTACAGAAAGAAGACCAGTTTGGCTTAAATATGAAGTGTCTAAATGGAGCTCATCTGTAATAAGCCTGGAAAGGTAGAGCAGAGCCAGATTTTCAAGGGCTTTAAATGCCCACCAGAAGAGCTTTTGATCCTAAAGGCAATGGAGAGCCATCAGGAATTTGGGAGCCTGGGAGTTAGATGGGCAGACCCATGATTAAATAATATCATTTTGGCAGCTGTGGAGAATAGGTTGGTGAGGAGATGGACTTAAGGCCAGAGATCCAGCAAGAGGCTATTGAAATAGTCTGGACAAGAAATGCTGTGGCCTTGAACTAGAAAGCTAGTCATGTGAATGGAGAGAAGGTGGTGAATCTAGATGTTGCCGAGGCAAAATTAACAAGACTTCAAAACTAATCGGAAATTTGGGGTTGGGGAGAGGAAGAATCAATGATCACTCCAAGTTTGGGAACCTAAACAAGTATGTGAAAAGGCCTTAGCCTAAAAGGGCCAGGTCTCCCATTGTATTCAGGGTCATCTCCAGTCATCCTGATGAATATCTGGTTATTCGACCCAGATGACTCTGGAGGAGAAAGTGAGGCTGGTGACCTTGCACAGCCCTCTCTCACTCAAATCAAAGTCAACTGTTAAGTCCCATCATCATTGCCCTGATGCCACGGTCCTCTTTGAAAATGAAGAACAAACATAACCTGTGAACCTAGGTACCTAAGACAAGACAAAATAAAGCAAAACAAAAACCAAACAGTGGCACCCTTGGCAGACAAGGGAAATGAGGACCAGAGACAGATTAGGAGGAGAGAAAGGAGGAAATGATGATGTCTGCTTTAAACACAAGTTTGAGGAGCTGATATTAGAAATGTTCAATGTGTAATGGATGACGTGGGACTGGAGCTTAGAGAGAGCTTTGGGCTTGGTATTGAGATCAGGGAAGAGATGAACCCATGTTACCGTTTGCCCTTTTCGTTTGCAAACCCTATAGAAATAATCCCATATTTCAAATGAGTGGAAGGAGAAGTGAGGAGGTTTCCCTGAATAGAAGGTTATACACATAGTGACTGCCCTGAGCCCACTTAGTTTTGAGTGTCCTGTGGAATCAGCACTAAAAGGCTCCACAGATTTTGCTGCTGGAAACCAGGCCAGCTGTGGCTGTGTGTGATTCATCTTCATACCTTGTTCAAGAGATACAAGCGTCACTTGAGTAACTCTCATGGACGAGGGTTGTCTTAGGCAGGTTTCCCCCACTGCATCCGGGTTTCCAGTTAGGATCATTTTAAAGAGAAGAGCTCCCAGGCTCATTAGAAGTCTAAGTGCTTGCTGGTGCTGTGCAACTTTTTAATGTGTGATTGCAATGAGTGTTTCCCATTGACTTAGAAGCATAAGCAAGCAAAGAACCAAATTGGGGGGGGGGGGGTGCCAGGGAGGGTGGCCAAGGAGTGTAAGACTATGGACATAGCACATTAATGCATTATGAGTTCTTTCTTGTTGCTAATTAAGGGCAAATAAATGGCACAGTGGATAGAATGCCAGGCCAGGAGTCAGGAAGTCCTGAGTTCAAATCCAGCCTCAGACACTTACTAACTGTGGGACCCTGGGCAAATCACTTAACCCTGTTGGCCTTAGTTTCCTCATCTGTAAAATGAGCTGTAGAAGGAAATGGCAAAACCCTTTGAGTATCTTTGCTAAGAAAATTCCCAAACGGGGTCACAAAGAGTCAGACACAACTGAAAAAACCACTGAACAACTTGTTAATTTTTTTCCAGCACAGGCATCTAACTTTATCATAACAGATAAACATTCTACAGAATCCCAACCTGTAAGACTTCTGGGTATAAATATTTAATGTCTTTGCTATTTAAAAGGCTCATTGATTATTTAATTTGTCAGCCTGGAATGAGATTGACCCATTTGTGTTAGAATACTTCTGGATTTGGGGACTTTTTTTTTCAACTTTTTTTTTTTGAGGCAATCAGGTTTAAGTGACTTGCCCAAGGGTCACACAGCTAGCAAGTCTTTGGGGATGGATTTGAACTTGGGTCCTCCTGACTGGAGCTGCCCTGGAGTTATGGGCTTTCAAGGGACCTTCTGGAAAGCTACTGGAGTCTCTGTGTTAACTGTCCCCACCTTCCTCTTTCGGACTTCGTTGACTTCCAACCTCCCCATCTCAGTCCCTTGCCTTTCACCTTCAAAGACCCCTTCCATTTGTTCTTCCTCAAACTGCAAATAGAACACAGCTTGAAGAGGTGGGTTTTCCCTCATTGCCTTCTCTGTTCCTAGCCTAAAAAGGATCCAGGCCCAAAGAAAGGGGGGAAAGGTCTGTCGGCTGTTTCCCTCAAGGCAGCTGTCAGGTGGCTCAAGCCCCGCTCTCCTATCAAGAAGGACCACCCCAAACCAGAGAAAATAAGGACAGAGTAAGTTCCCCTATGGTGTCATTTCCACTTAATTCAACAGATGTTTATTCAACAGATGTTAGAGCAAGGCATTGCTCTGAGTGCTATGGTGACAGACATAAAAATGAACCAACCATTCCTTCCCTCTCAGATAGAAGCTGGGCTCCTGGGTTGGGTCGTTGCGAGAAAAAAGCACCTATGCCTATTAGTGATCTAAGTACCCTTGGTGCCCGGCAACCTTGTAATGTATGATGGTAATGACCAGTTCCCATTGGCTTAGCGGTGGGAGAAGCAAATTGGGCTCTTTATATATATATACTACTAATTATGCTATAGTTTTTCATTCTTTGAGGTCTATAAGAGATAGCCTTTTACCAAAAGTTGTTTATAAAGTTCCCAGTTCATAGTAGCCCAGAATTTCAAGTTGGAAGGGTCCTCAGAGGTTCAGAAGATAAGAAATTTATAGCTGGATGGGATTTCAGAAATCACAGAATCCAGCCTCCTCATTTTACACATGGGGAAAACTAAAGATCAGAAATGTTAAGTGACTTGCCCAGGTTCATCCAGCTAATAAGTGTCTGAGGTAGGATTTGAACCCGAGTATCCCTGACTCCACATTCAGCACCCCAGTCAATGATATCATGTTTTCTACCACAGCAAACTCTACACTGCTGAAAGAATGCTAAGGAACCCAAGGGACCATGGAACTGAAAGAATGCTTGAAGGAGGAGGGCAATGAAAATTCCCCTGGGAATATTGTAATAGAATATTGTAGACCCAGGATTGGATTTCACATACCCAACATCTACTGAAGTTTGTCAGTGGCACACTCCCCAAGAATGAATGACATAATACATTCATGTAATTTCATTGACTTTCAGCTTCCCGTTGCCCAGTTGTTAAGGTATACCCTTCCCACAGCTGAAAAAGATTATATTAAAATGTCCCTGAAACAGTCGGTGATGGAAGCCTGAAGCTCAGGAGAGATGCTTAGAGTCAGATATATAGAGCAGGAAGCTATCTGCCTTGACATGATACTTGTTATTTTATTGCCATTTTGTTATTATCATTATTTTATTTATTGGTTTATGAACCCATTATGGATGATCATATATTTCATATATGGTCCCCAAAAGGCAGTGTGAGTCTTTGAGCCCAAAGGGAGCACAGGAGTCAAAATTTGATGCCACATTATTTCTCTTTCCCTCTCCATGGGTCAAGTTATTCATAAGGGAGACAGAGAGTAAAGTGACACCATGGCCAGTTAGGGCCTTAGCAAAACCTTGGGCCCAAAATGACTTTCTGGGAAAGTTTCTCCTCTTTGTACTTGGGCTATGGAAAACTAAAAGTCACTGGTGACATGAAAAGATAATGTCTTTGGCCACTTCCCAAAGGAACCACCTGTCCAGAGAACCCCCTTATCTCCATCCACACTGATCAGGCCCACTAGGTAAGTGGCTGTTGCCATTTTGATTGCTCAGCACCTAGTTAGTGATCAAAAAGAAAAGACCTTGGCTGTGGCCAAGACAACCCAGCAAAGAGGACCCAAGTTTAAGAACAGTCACTGAAGTGTAAAGTCATCATGCCAGGACCCTTGAAGCCCTGATGACTTCCCTTTTCCCTCACCTTCCTCTATCCAAATCTTTTCAGTTCCACTTCCACAGCATCTTTCTCATTGATCTCATTCTCTCTACTCAGCCAACCCTCTATTTCAACCCTTTCTATCTCCCACCTGGACTGTAGTAGTCGCCTGATTGTTCTTCAGTCTTCACTCCCTCCCCTATACAATTGATGCTCTACACAGCTACCAAAATAAATCTTCCTCAGGTCCAATCATGGCATTCTCCTGCCCCCAAATCTCCAAAGACTCCCTATTGTCTCTAGTGGACAACCTTCTAAATAGTCATCACAAACTAGTAGATCCTCCCCCTCCCAACAATTTGTGACCAAGTTGGTTGGAATAACACCCTGAACATAATAGACTCTATTTTTCTCCATTCCCCTCTCCCTACCTTTTTCCCTTCTATCATGACCGTGAACTCCTGGCATGAGATTAATAAAGGGATGCCACAGCCTATGTTCATTCCGCTGCCATGAGCACCAGAGGCAGTGAAGATAAACAAAGGTGGCCCATCCCCTGCCAGGTTCCAGGGCTGATCCCCTGGGCCAGGGGCTCTCTGGATGCATGCAATTACAGGGTACATTCTTCAGGATTGATGGGAACTATTTAAATGACTGGATTGTTCTGTTCTAGTTCAGACGAATACCTGATTGCAAAAGCCACCTTGACTAGAGATTTCCAAAAGCAATTTCAAAAATATGTCATACCATGTGTCATTGCCCGTGGAGACGTTAAAGACAAGAAAGACAGGATACCATTGAACTTCAGGTAGGAAATCCTGCCCGTGAAGCACAGATGCCTGGTCATTCATACAAACTGAAGGGATGCCAAGGGAAGGCTGAGGGGCTGGAGAAAATAGTCATGTGGAAACAACCCAAATCCTTTCTGGTTTTTCTTGTGTGGTGCCTTACTCCAAGGGAGGTCACAATTGCCCTGCCAATGTCTAAGAGAACTAAAGGGGGAAGGTCAACTGCCCATCAACACAGGGCACGAGAAACTCTGTCCAAAAGAGAGTTTGGTCTTCTGGGCCTCATGAGACTGCTAGGATTCTGCTTCTCCTACCTTCAGCATCGTATCTCCAAATGGCTTGATCCTAGAGACATCAGTGTTCCCTCAGGGGCTAATCTAAGGCCACCCAGCACCTTGGGCTTCTAGGCCATTTACATGGCACTTAGCCTTGCGAGGAAACTGAGGAGATAGTGACTCCAGTTCTGCTCCCAATGACCCTCAATCGATCAGCATCTTCTTTCCATTTAAATCCCCCATCCCTTCCCCAAGCACACATTTCCAAGCCTTGTCTCCATTCCCCAGTGTCTAACCCTGATTCCCAATAGAAAACTTGATCTTAAGTGGGCTATTTCTCCTCCTGAGTAAAGTTCTGTTCTCTCTCTCTCTCTCTCTCTCTCTCTCTCTCTCTCTCTCTCCCTTTCTCTTTCTCTCTCTCTCTCTCTCTCTCAACTTCCTAGTAATTATAACACACTGTACCTGGAATTATATTGTCCAACGGTGGCTCCCTCTATCGTGGTTGCTTCAGACAGTGGCAAGACCGTGTTCAACTTTGGAGACATCGCAGTGGGTGAGAGCTGCCGCCGACCCTCTCCCTCCCTTATGGCCTCCCCCCTTTCCCCCTCTCCACACCCCCCAACATGCAATCCCTCTTCGAGTCAAGCTTTGCTCATCACTCCCAAAGGGCAGATGGCTGGCACTCAGTAAATGTGGTGTCTTTGACTTGACTTGGCCCCCAGGTCCCTCACCCCCAGACCTCAGGTAGTGAGCACAATGTTTGATTGTTGTCTGTTTGTTTCAGGGCACAGGGGGATCAAAAGGATCACAATACAGAATGTCTGTTCAGAATACCTCGATGTATCCTTCCATAGAACTCCTGTTCGGGTGTTCCCAACACAGTCCGACAGCTGACCTGCCTTCCTTATCTTTTGAAGGAAGAGAATTCCTATCAGGCTTTGGGGAGCAGGTTCCAGCCCTTCCTCTGCCAGTCAGTGCCCCACGTGACTGGGGAAGTCCTCCACTCCCCCCGCCCCCCGCCTTCTCCAACTCTGCTTCCTCCTCTATCTAGCAAAGGACTTGGAAGAACTGACCACTGGAGTCGCTACCTACTCTAAAGCTAGGCTCCTATGAGCTTTCTTTCTTTGGCTGTGAACTGGTTTCTTCTTCCTTCTTCTGCCTTCTAAAGCATCAAGCCACAAGAGGCCTGTGGACCTGTTAGTAATTAGAGATGTTCAGTATTTGCCCTTTCCTCCTTGGCCCCTAAGGTACTAGGTGGTGGCAGGAAAGTGAGTAGAGAGCTGAACCTGGAGTCAGGAAGAGCCAAGTTCAAATCCAGCCTCAGAGACTTACTAGCTGTGTGACCCTAGGCAAGTCACTTAACCTCTGTCTGCCTCAATATCCTCAACTGTAAAATGAGGGTGATATTAGCACCTCCCTCTCAGGGTTGTTGTTAGGATCAAAAGAGATAATATTTGTAAAAATGCTTAGTACAGTAATTGGCACATAGTAGGCCCCTTGTAAATGCTTATCCTCCCCCCCTCAGTTTCCTCATCTGTAAAATGCAATGATAGCACCTGCCTCTCAGGGTTGTTGTGAGGAACACATGAGATAATATTTGTAAAAGTGTTTAGCACAGCAGCAGGCACTACATATAAAAGTTTATTCCCTCCCCCTCCCATCTGAAAAAGGGGTCAATGACAGCTACTTCCCAGGGTTGTGGTGGAGAGCAAATGAGAACAGTGTAAAGTACTTCATTGAACCTCAAAGTTCTATATGAATCCTGGTTGTTATCCTTCTCCCCCTCCTCCCCCTCCCCCCCCCCCCCCTCTCCCCCTTCCCCCTCCTCTTCCTCCCCTCCCCCTCCTCTTCCTCCTCCCCATCATCGTTACTATTCCTATTATGAGTGTTTTGTCTCCTTGACTGGCTTCTCCCAGACAGAGTTTTCAATACTGAATCCCTATGGCCCCTTTATACTGCTCTGTCCTTGTCGTGGCCTTCAACCTAAAGAAAGCCAAGACATCGCGGTATCGTTCTCTCCCCGGGAGAGTAACACGGTAAGCTGTTGTGGTCAGGGGACAAATCCACCCTGACCTTTAGAATGCATTCAGATAGTCTCGGTGCTCACATCACATTCAGAAGCAAAGAGAAAGTTCAGGCAATAAGAGAGCTGTCCCTTTCGTTGGGAAGAGGACAGCCCCATTTTGCAGGAAGATGCCAGAATCTGGTCCTTTTTCAGGAAGAAAAGAGGGAAGGTTTAATGAATTCATGTTGGGACTTTTTGGTTGGCACTGGCCTCTAAAAACCCCATGCTCCTGCTGCCAGGGGAGATGTATGGGCCAGCCCAGCAAGGAAAGGAAGGTTCCGTCAAAATCCAGAAACTAGAGGAAATCTATGGACCTCCAAGAAGTAGACTGGGAGTTTCTTCCCATGACATATCCATTCCTCAGATTGGGTTTTCATGGAAAAATCTCTTCTTGAAACACTGGCCCCATTTCTGCTAAGCACCTAGAGATGGGGACTTGGGGCTGGGGCTGGTGTGGGAACCCTTGCCACAATAGTGTTGGCCTGAGGACTCCGTTGATCTGTGTGGCCTCTCCTTCCCCTCTTTCCTCCCCTAAGGAATATGCTGTGGGTTTATTAGCGCTGGTCACTCATCACTGAATTGCTCTTACCTGGCTGGATGATGTTACCCCTCCCCCACTGTTTGTAGCCAGACCATTCTGACTCAATGGACCAGATTCCTATTACATGTCAAATGAGAGAGTTAGGCTGAATGAGCTCAGAGAATACTCCCAGCACTGACATATCATTCAAAGACTGAAAAGAATTTGAGACGATCTATTTTCTTTTAAACTTTCTTTTTGTATATTTTCATTTCAAAACTAAGATTTCAAAATTTAAAACTAGAAGCAATCTTAGCTCTCATCTAAGCCAATGCCTTCCTACCAATATCCCCCATTTTTTTAGTTCCTAGAAACCCTGGAAATCATCTCAAAGAAAGGAACTCTCACCCTGACCATGGTGGGCAAAGGGGTGGCATCCACCATTACCTGCTCCATCGAAGGAGATGTCCTGAATATGGGATATGTTATTGCTGGGGAAACTGCCACATCGACATTTAAAGTAAGTTAACTGTTGCTCGATTACTTTGAATTCCCTCAGAATTATAAGCCTCTTTAGGGTCAGCTATAGTCTGATTAGTCTACCCCAGTCTTCAGAAGACACCAGCCAACAAATTTGAGTTTTTATTGATCCTGTCCTCAGGACTCAAACCCATCCCTGTGCCCAGGCTGTATGGACTACTGTATCCAAAAAACAAACAAACAAGCCCATAAGAGTGGTCTTCAGTATTCCCAAGAATAGATACTCTCTAAGCCCAGGGTTCCAATGGTTTCTTGGAGGGTCATGGACCCTTGGACAGTCTGATGAAACTTATGGATCCCATCACAGAGTGATCTTTTCAAATGCATAAAACACATAGAATTCCAAAGGAAGACAATTATGTTGAAATATAGTGATCAAACTCTGTGTGTGTGTGTGTGTGATAGACTTCACATGAGATGACCAACAGCTGTCCAATCTCTGTTCTAGAGCAAAAAGACAGAAAGCTATATAAAATGACCAGAGAGTCGCCAAGATGGTAAAATAAAAATTTGAAGAAAAAAAAAGCCAGTGCTGGAGTGTGGGGATTCATGCTGTAAGCATTCATCATAGAGAGGAGTTTAGGGGGAGAAGATAGAGGCAGCCTCTGCAGTCTGGGATCTTTCATTGGGGCCTGGAAGTGTCAGCCTCTTCTTCGCCACCTAACCTTCAAGACCCAGCTGTCTCACCTCCACCAGGAAGCCTTCTCTGATGAACAAATGAAAATTAATTTTTTTAATTTCTTTTATTTTTTTGCTTTTTGGAGGAGGGAAAGCAGGGCAATTGGGGTTAAGTGACTTGCCCAAGATCACACGGCTAGTAAGTGTGTCAAGTGTCTGAGGCCAGATTTGAATTCAGGTCCTCTGACTCCAGGGCCAGTGCTCTATTCACTGCGCCACACTGAAAATTGTTTATTAGACTTTCTTTTAAAAGTTGCTATTTGCTAATATATACAGTGCAAATAGAAGAAGAAAAAATAGACTATTCTTACTGTTAAGAAATTTCCACTCTAATTGGGAGAGACAATATATAGAGGAGAACTGGCCTTCAGGCCAAGCAACGTGACCAGGCATAGAAGGCCTAAGGGTTGAGAACCAGGGTGGCTGGCCAGGCCCAGAGCTCCTTATGGTGCATAACCAGGTCAGATCACAGTCTTCATGAGTCTGGAGGATGTCACGGCAGAATGGATGCTAAGGGCTGGTAGTCTTCTCTCTTACCAGAAGGGAGAGGTAGCTGGTCACTCCCAGCTCATCCAAGTGGTGGGTTCTGCCATATTGCTTTTTTCATGGTCGGGAGTGAGGAGGAAAAGAAAACCCCAGAAGAATCTCTTCCTTCTCTACATCATTTATTTTAGTACTGTTTAATTTTGGTACTTGGTGATCCTTAAGTACCAATTAATTTAATTCAACAAACAATTCAAGTCACCAAGGATTTGAAAATACAAACACAAAAAGTAAAGTCCCTGCCCTAAAGAGGGAAAGACTATGTACAAGCACGTGCGCACACACACATCTATATACATACATACATATGTGTGTATATATATATGTACATATACATATACATAACTCAAGGTAATTTGAGGCAGGAAAGATCACTAGTAACTGGAAGATCCAAGACTTTCCTTAGAGGAAGGTCCCTGAGCTGAACCTCAGAGAAAGCTAAAGATTCTCACAGGCAGAGAAGAGAAGACAGCAGTTCCCAAGATGGAAGGAAGCTTGTGTGAATGCACAGAAACAGGAGATGAAATTACAAATTTAGGAATCAGCTGGTATATATATGAAGGGAGAGAGAGAGAAAGAGACAGAGAGAGAGAGAGAGAAAGAGAGAGAGAGAGAGAGAGAGAGAGAGAGAGAGAGAGAGAGAGAGAGTATTGAACATGAACAGGAGTAAGAGAAGACTAGGAAAGAGTAAAAAAGGGTAGAGTCAGTTGTGCAGGGCCTTCAATGTTAAATGGGTTTACATTGCATCTGAGAGGCAATAGGGAGCTACTGAAGGTTTTGGAGAGTGGAAATGACATGGTCAGACACGTGCCTTGAGCAGATTATTTTAGCAGCTGTACAGGAAAACTAGAGAGTGCCATAGTGCACAGAGGGCCAGACCTGGAGTGAGAAAGACTCATCTTCCTGAGTTCAATGAAATCTGGCCTCAGGTACTTACTAGTTGTGTGACCCTGGGCAAGTCACTTAACCCTGTTGGCCTCAGTTTCGTCATCTGTAAAATGAGCTGGAGAAGGAAAAAGAAAACAACTCCAGTATCTCTGCCAAGAAAACCCCAAGTGGGGTCATGGAGAATCAGAAACAGCTGAACTATAATGTGGGGAAGAAATGTAGAGGGAATTGACTAGAAGTAGAAATCGGTTAGGAGGCGATTCCAACAGTCCAGGCAAGAATTTAGAATTGTCTGGACTAGGATGGTGGTCATGTCAGTGGAGAGAGTGAAGATAGTATCAACACAACATGGCAACTGGCACCTAGATACATGAAGGAAGGGAGAGTCAAGGCTGACTTTGTTGTTGTAAACTTAGTGTCTGCAACTGGAAAAGAGAGACTTGGAGAAGGGTCAAGTATATAGAAAATAATGAATTCCATTTTGAGTGGGTCGGCTTTGCAATGCTGACATTTTTTCATGCTAAATCTCATCGGAGATTCAGGACTAGAATTCAGGATAAATAGATACATACATAGGTGAGTAGATAGATGGATGGATGGATGGATGGATGGATGGATGGATGGATGGATGGAT
>NW_027187400.1:37697353-37724868 GCF_028583685.1 Petaurus breviceps papuanus
GATGGATGGATGGATGGATGGATGGATGGATGGATGGATGGATGGATGGATAGATGGATGGATGGATGGATGGATGGATGGATGGATGGATGGATAGATAGATATAGGGATAGAGAGATGGATGATAGAGATAGGTGGATGAATGGGTAGATAGACAGATGGACAGATAGATGGATGGATAGATAGACAAGAAGATATGCAGATAGAGATGGGGATAGATGATAGAGTCAGAGATGGACAGAAATGTTTTATATATATATATTTATTTATTTACATACATATATACATACATAGAGTTTGGGAGTCACCTACATAGAAATAATAAGGGCAGATGAGATCACCAACGAAAGAGACACAGTAGCTGTGTAAAATTTTTTAACTGTTTCATGCATATAAATGTGTCCCCTCAACTAGCTTATAAGCGCATCAAAGGTAGGTATGTTATACACACATTTGGTGCTTGCTAAGCATTTAAATGAATGTTGCTGGCAGTGGTCCTCCCAGAGAGAGCTCTAGCCCAGTGTTTTAGGCTTCAGTGTTTTATTCTCTAGCATAAACATGACCTTGCAGCATGGAACTGGCCCAGTTAGATTTTCGATCAGTAGATATCTGGTTGCTTTGATGGAAGGGAAGGAAAATCCAGATGGTGGGAGAAGCAAAAGACTGAAATATTTTTAGATGATAGTCTATCCAAGAATGCATGGTATCGGATATGGCTGGCACAGCAGCTTTATTCTGCTAAAAAAAAAATTAAATGCTCAAAATGTTTTAATCATTCACAAATGTCACCTAGACATCCCCCCAGGCTCCTGCTTCTCCATGGGACCAGTCAGAGGAAGAGGGATTCTCCCAGTTATTCCTTCTCCCCTGACAGTCATTGGGAGATGATGCATGACTTTACTGGGGGCTTCTGCCCCACTGTGTGACCCAAGCATGTGGAGGAATTGAGTCTAATTTCTGCTTTCTTAAAGCTTCAGAACAGCTCGACACTCCCAATCAAATATTCCATCTTTCTGGAGAGCCTCTCCCTTCTAAGAAATAAGGAACAGCTGAAGATGCCAGGTTTTGTCAATAACTCAGAACAAAGGACCAATATCATTGGTAAATATTGACTCAAGCAATACCTCCAGAAGCGCGCGCACACGTGCGTGCACACACACACACACACACACACACACACACACACACACACACACACACACCATCTCTTTAAGAACCAGTTACTTCCAGGAAGGGAAAGTTTGGACCAATTTGGAAATCTTGCCTGGGAAGGCAGTTGGGGGTGTAGAAATGAGCCCTAGACCAGAAAGAATCAGTAGATCTGGGTCCTAGTCCAGGCTCTGACACTAACTGGACATATAATCTTGGGCAAATCCATTCTCCTTTAGGTGACTCTTTCTTCTTTGGAAAAAGGAAGGGTTGGATGATCTGTTCTTTAGGGCTCCTTCCATCTCTACTCTGAGGCATCCCAGTCTAGTCTAGTGGAGAGAATTAGTTAGCATCTAGGGGACCTTGGCTCAGATCTACCACTAGCTACCTACAAGACCTTGGGCAAAACACGAACTCTCTAGGACTCAGTTGCTCCCTCTCAAAAATGAAAAGGGATTGGACTAGATGCCCTCTAAGGACTCCTCTATCTCTAAAGCTACAATCCTATGAGATGTAAAGTTTAAAGCTGGGCAGGAATTGATTCTCCCTATTATAATTTTATTATGATGAAAGATGAATCAATCCATTGGATTCCCTAAAAATAAAAGTAGGCTCTCCAATCATGTTCTTCCATGGAACTGGAAACAGGTAGTAAATGGACCTAGCCATCATGGTTGGTAAACTCTGAGCAGAAATCCCAAGATGCAAGTTTCAGGGGAAGAAACAATAATGATGTCAGAGAGGAAAGGAAAGATGGCATTCTCTCTGAGGGGGGTTTTGTGTGGGCGCTCCATTGTGATTCTCCCCTCCCTGTCCCGGTCGCTCTCCCTGCAGGCACCCAGAATTACAACGGCCGTAGTGTGTTCAGCGTCTCCCCAGTAGATGGAGTCATTGAGCCTGGGAAGGCTCAGGACTTCACCCTGACCTTCAGTCCGGACCATGAGAGCCTATACTTTTCTGACAGAATGCAGGTGGTGCTGTTCAATAAGGTACAATGCTCAGCAGCCTCAGCCACAGCTCTATTTCCCAAATGGCTTCCCTGGCGCAGCAAGGGCCGCTGTCCCCTGTTGGCAGGACTGAGCCCGACTTAGCCAGGGAGGGGAGGGGAAAGATAGAGAGTCAAACCTTTGGCCCTGGCCAGACTCAATTAGCCTGCTTGAGGCTGAGGCTCTGGAACCCAACTGATGCTGCTCAGGCTTGACTGATGCAGTGACAAGCATCATGCCCAGTACACAGCAGCTGAGAATGTGGAAAGCATGGACCAAAGTAAGGCAGTGTCCATGGGCTCCCTCCTCGCTCAAATGAGCAGGAAAGCAGCTTCCTCCTGGGGCACTGTCCTTGCTCACTGGGTCAGTGAGTTGATCATTTGGTCACTAGGTCAGTCAGATCACATGCACAAAGCACTTTAGCTGGCATCAGGAAGACCTGAGTTCAAATGCTAGTTCAAGTGCTTTTGAGCTATGTGGCTATACACAGGTCATTCTCTCCTCCTCAGTTTCCTCAGCTGTAAAGTGGGGCTTATATAGCGCCTACTTTACAGGGCTGCCATGAGAGCCAAGTGAGATTCCATATAACGTGCTTTGCAAACCTCTAAGTGTTAGAGAAGAGCTGACAGCAGTGTGGACCCTTGGGAGCAGGCCCTTGGACTACCTGTTTGCCTGGAATCCACCCAGAGCAAGCCCCTGGAAAGGGCCCAAGCACCCTTGTTTGGACTTCAATGGAACTCCAGTCTTCCTTCCCCTCTTCCCCTTCCCCCAATAGAGAACCAATCTCACCTGAATATTGGAACTCTGCACACTCCCCATCACACACCACCCACCCCCTAGAAACCACAGGGCAGCAGTACCAGCTTCTGTCTCTTCATTAATGCTGTGGGAAAAGAGGCGAACACCTTTCCTTAGGCCTTCATCACCAGCTAGTGGCACCTTGAAATCTGCCCTGCCTTTTGCCTTTCCGTATTCGCATTATGTCCCTTGCTTCCCTTCTCTTCCCCTTCTTCCCATCTCTTGGTTGTACCACCCTTGGCTTACCTTTGCTCCACCACCTCTCTGTACTGCCCCCCCCCAAGGCCTGGCTCTCTCTGGGGGCACGCATAGTGGTCAGATTGCTTTTCCATAGATCCCAGTGGGAGAATGTGAGGGCCTTGAATATCTACTCCCCAATGTGAGCCTCTCCCAGGGGAGCTGCCCTGCCCTGCCAGGTGCTGCCCATGTGGGTTGGAATGACTTTTCGCTGACGCCCATGGGCCCTTTGAGAGGGGAGAGTGGGACGATTGAGAGAGTCGGAGGCAAACCAGTGACAGGGGCCACCCATGGCCCTTTATCTCATACTAGAGAATGTCCCATCAGATCCTCTTGAAAGGGGCTGCAAGAGAACACATGATGTTTGTGGAAGGAGGGGACCCACTGGATGTGACTGTGGAGACCCTAGCTGTAATCAATTCTGTGACTGAGGATGAACGAAGGGAAGGTAAGTGCCTGTGTGACTATTGGTGGGGACTGAGCCCCATCTTGGTCCCCGCCACCCCTGAACCTCTGGCCACAGTGGATGGGCAAGCCCAAGCCCAGGCCCGAGGAAGGAGGACTGCCCTTTGGAGGCTGGCCCTCTCAGGGCTCTGGGAACCTCCCCCCTCCCTATCCTGCTCCCACTTCTGCCCAGCCAGCCCCAGGCCCTTGGGCTCAGGGTCAGATTTGGCCAGAGCCCATCCCCCACTCTGCAGTAGCAGGAAATAATGTGCTCTGGCAAATACTTCTAAAGCACCAAGGTGGCCTCAGGTTTCCTTCTCTCTGGCTCCCTGCTCCCTGCCCCCTGCCAAATGTTGGAAGGTTTCCCAGCCCCTTTCCCAGACTTCTGATTTAGAGAGGAGAGAGGAGCTGAGGGCAGGGGCATGGAAGCCGAATCTTGCCCAGGTGACCCTGCTCTACCCATCCTCCTTCCTCACTGCCCAAGTCTGCCTCCCCAATAGGTACGGGGTGAGGAAGCCCTCCATACACCTGACTTAAAGAGAGACCAGCTGAGCAGGTCATTCTACCCCCATCTAGATGTAGAAGAGATGAAGGCAATTATCCTGACTCTTGAGTATGTCCAGCTGGATTCCGCATCCACCCCTGCCACTCGAGAGCTACAAGTAGGGTGTATCCGAACCTCCCAGCCCACTATGAAAAAGGTAATTTGCCCGTCTCAGAGTTCTGCGGCAGCCCAGGTCACCTTCTCCCACCAGGCCTTTCCAGAAGGTGCAAGATTTCATGAAGCACCAGCTGTCATTGAGTAAATTCAAGGGGGTCCTGGATTCCATGCCCCCTCCCCAAGGACAATCAGGTGATACCCACAGACCCCTTTTCATGTTGTCTTGCCTACATTCATAACTGAAGGAGACACTCATTTTAGGTGGGTGAAAATACAGACACCCCCGTTTCCCCATCCAGGTTCATAGACCCCAGTTAAGAACCCTGTTTTTCCCAAAACTGCCCACAGGCTTTGGACAAAGGAGATGGATGGGGACACACACACACACAAGCTCAGTTTTGATGCTGGGCACTTGACCTGGTCCCTCATTCCTTAAGAAGAAGATAGGCCATGCCCCCAATCCCAGAGCAGGACTCGTGTCCTCAGGCCTGGGCCTCATCACCCCATTCTCCTTCCAGTCATCTCAGGTACAGCCTTTCCATGAGACCATCCTAGATAACCCTCCCCCATGGCAGTGCTGCTCCCCACCCCTGTATCAGTGCTCCCTCCCCCCTCTTACTTTCCTGGAGCCCTTGGTTTGTGCCCTCGATCCCTGCTCTATGCTCTGTAGACCTGTGCTCCTGCTGTCTCACTCTGGCAAGGCAGAAGCCTTCAGAGGATGGCGATTGTCCTGGGTCTTGACCTTATATCTCCAGAACAACTGGGCCTTACAGGATGTGGGTGTTTAGTAATTATGGACTGAACGGAGCTGGTTGCACCCATGAAAATCCCTGAACATAAAGGCCTGGGAAGAGGAAAGGGCTGCAGAGAACAGATGGAGGGAGGGGGATTCCAGGGGGTTACACTGACTATTGTACCCAAGGGAGGAAAATTGCATCTTCCCTCCAAGGAAAAAAATTCCCAAGCCCAGAGTGTGAGGCCCATCCCAACACCATAGGGATGGGGGGGGGGGGGGGGGCGGGAGTAGCACTGAGGAGCCACAGTGTTCTCCTGGGGACAAGGGCCAACCCTGGGGACAAGGGCCTACCTCTGGGGATGAGTGAAGAGAGGATGAGAGGAAGAGAGAAGAAGAGGGGAGGGAAGAAAAGAGAGGAATAGAGAATGGAGAAAGAAAGGAGGGAAGGAGAGGTGCAGAGAATGGGAGACAAAGGCCATTCCCTAGGGACAAGAGTTATCTCCTTGCTACCACAGAGTATTGACTTCAGCCTGGACAATATCCACCTCCTTCAGCATAAAGGCTTCACAGTGGAGCCCTCCAGAGGAATTGTGGACCGTGGCCAGACCAAGACCATCAACGTGTCCTGGGTGCCTACGGCTGACTTTGATGTATGTGACTGTAGTCATTGTCTAACCTGCTGCCAGGGCTGGGCTACTTTCATTCCCAAGCACGTTGTACCCAGAAGGGCTTTCTATATTTATCTAAGAGCCAGTCAGGACAGCTCCTCTCCTTTCCTTCCCTCCTCCCCTCCTCTTTTCTCCTCTCCTGTTCCCCACTTCTCCCCTCCTCTCACCTCCTTTCTTCTCTTCCCTTCTCTTTTCTCTCCTCTCCTCCTTCCCTTCCCCTTCTTTCCTCTTCTCTCCTCTTCTTCCTCCTTCCCCTCCTCTCCTTGTCCCATTCTCTCTACCTTTCCTTCCCTCTTTTCCTTCTCCACTCTCACATCCTCTCTTCTCTCCTCTCTTCTCCTCCCCTCCTCCTCTCCACTCCCCTATTTCCCTCCCCTTTCCTTCTCTCGTCCTTCCTCCTCCCTCCTTTCCTCTTCCCCTCCCCTCCTCTCTTCTCCTCCCCTCTTCTCCCTTCCCTTCTTTCTTTTCTCTTACTCCCTCCCCTTTTTCTCCCTGCTGGCTTCTGGAACCAGACCTGAAGCAGCCTTTGCCCCATTTGAACTCAATTCAGAATATAAGCACAGCTCCCTTTTTAGACACAAAAGACCCAAGTAACTGGTCCAGAAAGCCAGGCCACATTGGGTGGTCATTGTACAGGGAGCTGATGCCAGGGGCTCTCAGCTGGGACTCTCATCTTGAAAGGCCATGTTTGTGGAACATCTGGTCTATGCCCAGAGAACCCTACTGTGACACCTAGGCTTAGGCAATAGAATAATTCACTATACTGCATAAGGCCAAGAAAAAGAATCCTATAACCACAGCATACAGGCTAAACCAGCTAGCTGAAAGGGAAACCCCCAAGGAAGTGCAATGATGTGAAAAGAGCTGGCCAAGCCTCAGCTTCTCTCCTTACCTCCTATGTGACCTGTCAGAGGAAGGGCCCCGGCTTCCTAATCTAGAATGAGAGGGTTGGGATTAATGCCTTCAAGGTCCATTAGCTCCAGAACCAGGAGCTAATAATGATGATGAGAACCACAGACAATTCCCATTCCTATACTGCTTTCAGGTTCAGAAAACACTTTTCTCACAGCTACCCCAAGAGAATGAGGAATCATTCAAGAATTCTAAATCCCCATTTTTCAGATAAGGAAACTGGGCTCAGGCTAAGTTAACTGAGCCTTACAGCTAATAAAGTGTCCAAATTGGCATATAGATCCAAAACATTTTAAAGTAGCTTTGCAGGACTGTATAGGTCTAGGGGGCAGGGTGGGGCAGGATCAGTGTTGGCCATCAGATGTCAGGGAAGGCATCCCCTCAGTCAGTCCACGAGGATCTAAAGATTGACAGTAATTTGTCCTGCTTTGGAAATGCTCTCATATCCCAAACTGAAACTGGCAGGACAAATGGAGGCCAGATCCTGATTCCAACATGGCAGAAACTAATCCCTTTGGAGAAGAGGGTTGGGGAAGGGCAGGAAGGGGGAAGGGGACAGGGGGAGAGACACAGGCTTCAAAAACCAACCACCACCTAGAATTTGGCTCTGCTTATGCATAGGGTGGAAGATGGCTTTTTCCATAGCCTGTCAGATAGCCTGTCCTCTGCTCTACCACCACCCCTAATCTAAATTCGGAAAGATTTCCCTTATTGAAAGAATGCCCAAACTGCAGCATCCACCAGAGGCAAAGCCTAAACTCAATTCTTCTTACTACCTTTATTGCAGCCTGATCAGCCACTTGTGGTCACCACCTTCCTGACGCTCCGGGGAGACGTGAAGGAGATCTATAGGCTCGTCTTCATTGCCCATGTGGTATCAGAGTGGATTCTGGGTGATTCACTCAAATAGGGATGTGGATGCAGATGCCCTGATGATTTCCACCCCCCCCCAAGGTCGTTGGTGTCCAGTGGGGTATGAGGACCCTGCCTCATCCAGGAGTGTGCCTGGAGGGATACTGGACCTGCCTTTGGTAGACTTAGCCTTCACTGGGATTAGTTCTTGTGACAAATGTAGCCAACATTTAATGTCAACAAAACAATATCATCCCTAGATCATGAGCTGTGGTCCAAAAAAAAAAAAAGCAATTCAGTCCAGCCCCACCATTATTCTCCCTCAGGGGCCTTTGCTATGGAGATCAGAGCCTCTGTTAAAAAAAATTAAATGGCCACAAATCCTCTGATGACTCAAGATGTCCTTCTGTATTAGAGCATTCGGGGCATTGGAGGGGGGGGGCAGTGCCCAGGCCTCAAGACCTGGCCCTTGAGATGGTATCTCAGTAGGGTGGATGGAGAATGACCACTGAGCAGACCCCTCCTGAACCACCCCAGCCACTGCCTACCTTTCCAAAAGAGGCAGCCTCAGGGGAGCCCCAAAGCTGCCACTTGGATCAGTGAACCCAGAGAACAGGCAAACAAAGATGAAAACCACAAGTGGACCTACCTCTCCAGCCCCTGGGTTAGGCATGGCTGATTAGACAGGATGTTGAAGGAGAAATGGGGCAGCTAGGTTTCTCAATAGATAGATTGCTGGGCCTGGAGTCAGTAAGACCTGAGTTCAAATTCAGTCTCAGACACTCACTATCTGAGTGACCCTGGGCAAGTCACTTCATCCTGTTTGCCTCAGTTTCCTCATCTGTAAAATGAACCCTCCATAGCCTGGGCAATTGTCTATTGACTCTAAGCCTTTTCCCTGGCTGGCCACCATGCGCAGAATTTTCTCCCTCCTTTTTTCTCCCTCCTTTTCTCTGCCTCTTAATCTTAGTGCCTTCTCTAGCAGACATCTTGCTTGCATGGTTCTCTTTTATGTATGTTATTGTTCAGCAGTGTTCTACTCTTTGTGACCTCATTTGGGGTTTTCTTGGCAGAGACACCAGAGTGGTTTGCTATTTCCTTCTGCTCATTTTACAGATGAGGAAATTGAGGCAAACAGGAATAAATTACTTGCCCAGGGTCACACAGCTAGTGTCTGAGGCCAAATTTGAACTCAGAAAGAAGAGTCTTCCTGACTTGGAATTGGAGTCAGGAAGACCTGAATGCCAATTTTGCCTCAGCTCCTACCTCTTTGAGCCGCAGCTAGTCCAACAGTATAAACATTATGCACCAACCACTCTCAGTCTCAGTTTTTCCATCTGTAAAATAGAGATAGCACTTACCTCCCAGGGTGGTGATAAGGATCAGGTGAGATAATATTGGTAAAATGCTTTGCCAATAACAAAATCATATGTAAATGTAAGCTATTATTATGGGCATACATAATCGGCAACAACAGAATCCCTGCTCTCAAGGAGTGAACATTCTAAAATGGGAAACGACGCACGAGGTACCAGAAGTAGCCTGTGAGCGGCGTGATCTCCCCCTGCCCCCCCCCCCCCCCCCCCGGGGCTGCAACTCCGCTGGGCCGGGCTGCCTGGCCTGGGTTCTAGCCCCACCTCGGAGCAAAGGGAGATCAGATTACCTACAGCTAGAGCCCAGCCCAGGAAAAGCACACAAACGCTTATCTCCAGGTTCCAGAGCATCGTCAGCCGACTGACTGATACCTGGCTGTTCCAACTGTTTAATTTTCCACTGGGTAGGAAAAGTCCTCCAGCTAGATAGGCTTGGAATGTGAGCCTCTCCCCACCCCCACCCCACCCCGACTCTTCCCCCCTGCCATCCGCCCATTGCCTGCAGCCGTCCCTGTGTCCTTTTTAATGATACTGGGAGCCTCTAGGGTCCAGAGGCCCCTCGCTGTGTTAGACCAGTCTCCCTGAGAGCTGGACCCCTTCATATTCGTCTCTCTCCAATCGGCACCTAGGAAGTGCCCGCCATAACTGATTGTTGGATGGCGTCCCACCGGACTGTATCACTTAACCCTAACTGATTCGGGCTCCCCTTCAGAAGTCCTACTGTGCTGACCTGAGCCTAGTGGTGAGTGGCCATCCTCATCCTCTGTCCGACACAATGGAGGGTCATTCTGATGGGGTATAGGCTCTGGGAACCCCCTTGAATCTTCCCATTTAATGAGGCATTTGCCTGAGGCCATAAGCCTTTCATTATCCCTAGACCCTACTCTGTTACCCTTAAACTAGCCTACTCCTCCATTGTCTGACATCTCCTGGTAGCCTTCAACTATTTCCCACCCTTAATCCCATTCTTGGAGTCTGACCTCGAACCCATCAAGATCCTCCCTAGACTCATCCCCAAGACCCCTCCCTCCAAACTACTGGCCCACCCCTAGATTCCTCCCACAGTCTTTCTGTATATAAGATCCATCTTGCTTTCATGAAGGTGCTGAGATTTAATCTCACCAAACTCAGTCTGTCAGATTGCTCTGGCCCACTCATACAAGCATCACAAATGCTCGGGCTGCTGAAGAGTCTACCCAATAGGGCAAATCTTTAATAAACTTTGTTTTACTTTGGCTTGAGTCGAATTCATTCGGCAGGACCTGGCGTGTTGGTATTTTGGGGTCTCGTGCACCCCTAAACCCCAACCTCAACATTCACACTCTGTAGCCTACACCTAATCAGACATGAACCCACAAACGAGGGAGGGGGCTTTGTCTGGAGGGTCATTCCACTCTGCAGACTGAACACTCCCATTGGGAGGCACCTTCTACCAACAGAAAGGGATGAGCAGAATGTGCCAGTGAAAAGTGTTCTGCCTTGGGAGTGATGGGCATGTTCTCTTGAACCCTGGCTCTGCCATGTACTAGCTGTGTAACACTGGGCAAGTCATCTCCCTCTCTGGGTCTCACTTTCCCCATCTGTAAAATCAGGATTTGCCAGTGAGCTCTACAATGGGGAAGTTGTACCTGAATGGCCCTGGACAAGTCACTTCTTTCAGTTTCCTCATCTATAAAACGTTGGAGGAGGTGGACTCTACAATCTCTTTTATCTGTAAAGCTATGATCCTATGGAAAGGAATGGGAAAACATTAAGTGTTTACTGTGTACCACCATGGGGGAACCAACAGAAGGGTGATGTCAGAGAGTTCTCCCAGTTGGGGAAACACAATACACACAAAGATGGCGGCTGAAATTCCCTTCCAGTTCTGACATTGTATTGATGGAATGATAGGACTTGGGCCACTGATGTGTGGGAAAATTCAGGGACTGTGTTGCTTCAAAGACATAATCTTTCCCTTTTAGGGGTCCAAGTCGCATAGACTCATCAGTATGAATGATCTTCAGCCTCAAAGGACAGGTCCCCTGGACACCCCATCTCAGGGCTATTCCAGCTTTTGTATAGGCCTTCAAGCCTCCCTCCCCCCCACCTTTGCATGATTAACTGAGACCTTTGACCTTGATATTGATCCTGCAAGAGATGAATTTATAATCCCCTGCTCAGGACTTTGCTGAGATAAACTCAAGATTAAAAAAAATAGCCTGGAGAATCCTCTCCCCACCCCACTTCCACTTCTGCTCGGGCCCCAGGGCCAGCTGTGACCAGGACCAAGCCACAGTTCAGGAAAGAAGGGACATTCCTCTGCCTCAGGGTCCTCTTCTCCTACCCTAAATAGACACTGTGCCTGGCATCAGAGGACCCAAGTTCCAATCTCTACTTTGCTACTGTCTGTATGATCTTGGCCAAGCTAATTTGAAAGAACCCATTCAAAATCTGTAGGGTCCCTTCCAGTTCTAAATCCTTTGGTCTTACTAGATGGAGCAACTCCTTGCCCTGCCTCCCTCACAGGGCTTTCATGAAGACCCATTGATGTGAAAAGGCCTTGTTAGCTGCCCCCTAAAGCAGGAACATTAGGGTTTGGGGATGGATGAAGTGAGGGTCCTCCAGTTCCCAGCACCCATACAGCATGTGATGAATGCCAGCCTTAGGGGCAGGAGGTCCTGGGCTTGAGACCCAGCTACGTGACTTTGGACAAGTCACCCACTTGGATCATGCCGAGGATTTTGAGTTGAAACGGCAATAGAGCTCCTTAGATCCAACCTCCTTCCTTTATAGATGAGGAAGCAGAGAGCCAGAGGAGTGATGCCCAAGGTCACATCCGGGACCAGAGCTGAGATCCAGGACTCCGTTCATCAGGTCACACCATGCCTGGAAAAAATGTTTGTTGTCATTATTGACCCAGCTACGAAGGCTCCAGGCAGCTCCTGACTCTCCCCTGGCCCAGGTTTTCCCCATCCCCTAGATCAGCCCCTCCCCCCAAGGGTACAATCTGAACTTGGCAGTAGCTGCCTTCTGGGGGAAACTTCCCCAGGTGCTGAAGCCACATGAATGGGCATTCTGTCCACGGTTCTGGTTACACAGTTCACACTGCAGACGTACAACTGTGTACCCAGGGGCAACCCACACCCAGAGCCCCTCCCCTTGCCCTACCCTGTGACAGATGACAGTGGGAGGGGAAACACAAGCAGGAATGCAACTGTGACATGTGCCCGGGTAGGGCCTTGCCTGGCATCAGCAGGCCTGGAGAGACTCGGGACAGAGGGTGGAGAAGCTGCTGAATCTGGGGAAGCCCCCAGCAGCCTGACTTTCTGGCTCTTCTGAGGCAGGACTGTACTGATTTTCATCTTGGCATCCCCAGCAAAAACCACACACACACACACACACACACACACCACCACCACCACACACCACACCACACTCACATACAACACACACATACCACACCACACACAACACACATACACACCACACTCACACACAACACAACACACTCACAACACACCGCAACACACATACATGCCACATTCACACACAACACACATATGCAACATACACACAACACACACCACACATACACATCACACTCACATACAACACACACCACCCAACACACATGCATACCACATTCACACACAACACACATTGTACACAACACACACCATATACACACACACACACCACATACACACACACATAAAGTATCTTTACTGTCTGTTGAGTTGATCCTGCTTTTGTGACCTTCCCTAAGGCCCTCTCTGAACCTCAGTTTCCTCATCAGTAAAATGAGGGGGGATGGGACCAGATGGCTTTGAAGATGCCTTAAAAGACTAAACCTATGATCCTCTGAGGTAAAGAGGAATCAGCTAGTACCAGTAGGGGAAGATATCCCTATCTGCAGTGGTATGCAGGTAAATGTTTAACAACCAGCTCCCCTGAGGTGAGAGGGGTTGTACATATAGGATACACTTTTAGGTTTAATGTACAATACTAACATTTTCTCTATCACTTTCTTAAATATAAACAACCAATCAAACAATAAATCAAGTCCTGATTTGTGAATTTTCCTATTTTCAAGGTGAAAATGCTCACTCTGAAAATTTAGCAATCAGTCTCAGGTTGGAGCAAGCTGCAGACCCCTGCCTGTCTTCCAAATAGCAAAACATTTCCTTCAATGTAATCTAGCTTTGGCAGAGGACTGGGTAAGACTGTTGGAGGTGGAAGCTCAGCCTAACCCAGGCCTGGCTCTGAGAATCTTCCTGGTGCTCTGAATTCAACAAGCCTTTACTAAGTAGATCCTGAGTAGGAAACACTGGACATTTTGTGGGAGGTTTTGAAACTTCAGAACAATGGACTTAGAGTTTGGAGTGGTTAGGTTCAAGTCCTGACTGTGACACTCATTGCTTGACTTTAGACCTGCCCTTTTATTCTTCTGAGTTTTCTCATTAGTCAAATGGGCATCCCACCCTCACAGGCTGTTTTGAGAAAAGTGCTTTGTGAAGCTGAAGGCAACTTTAGCAATGGGTAGCCAGCCCCCTTTACCCAAAGACTATCTTTTCCCAGGCGGTTTCAGCCCTCGGTAGCTCTGGACTCAGAATCCACTGACGATTTCTGCCCATTCTTCAGCCTTCCACTATCTCTTTAGGTAAAGGAGATCTTGAAGGGAGATGTGCCACTACCAACAAATGTTAATTGAAGCTTATTTTGTGTGCAAGGCCCTGGGAATAGAAAGACAAGAGATTTTTAGGCCCTTAGAATCAAAGGAGTGGAAAGGAAGATTGGATTTACTCACAAAGTAGTTGTCAGGTAGGATGAGACCAGAGAGACACAAAGTACTCAGGGAAAATCCGAGGGGAAACAGAACTCTTTCAAGGAGCTGCAAGTGGGTCAGTTTGGATGAAACAGTACAGGAGGGGGAGTGATGTGGGACACACCTGGAAAAGTATCCTGAGTCAGATCGTGAAGGACTTCAAATGCCAATGTGAGATAATTTTTTTTTTTATCCTAGGGCTACTAGGGAGTCACTGAATTTTCTTGATTAGGGAAGTGTCATAGTCAAACACAAAGTAGTGGTCACCTCTAACATCTCAGCATCAAGTGGAGCTGTTCTACTGTCAGGATTTCAAATTTTGGAATTCCTCTCTGACTAGACATCCTCCTGTCCCATCTCTCCCTCTGCCTCACTCTTCCTAACGTTGTTTACCCTTCCCATCATCCCACCAGTCACCTTGACTCTGGCCTCTCTTTGTCCCCTTCACAGGCTTGACCCTATGGTTGATCAATTCAGCAACACATTATCATCTCTCCTGAGGTCGATTTCTCTTCCTCCTATGGACTTTGCCAAAGCCCCTCTCTGGGCTGCCCTTACCCACTGTCCTCTCTAGCCTCATTCACATGCTGCTGGATGCTGGCCTGAGAAAGGCACACAACCATTGACTTTCCAACACAAAATTGGAAATTTCATCCACCGCAAACTTACATTCTCTCATCTCAGTTGGGCTCTCGCTGCTGCAAAGCAATCCTTGTATTCTTCCTTGATTAGCAGGAGGTACAACCTGAGGGAGAAAGTACTAGACTTTAAACTAAGACCTGGGTTCAAATTCTGCCTCAGACACTTGTTAGCTGTGTGATCCCGGGCAAATCACTTAACCCTGTTGGCCTCAGTTTCCCCATCTGTAAAATGGGGAGGAAGAAGAAGGGAATCACCCCAAAATCAATTTTCCCAAAAATGAACTGGAGAAGGAAATGACAAACCACTCTAGTCCCTTTGCCAAGAAAACCCCAAATGCATGACTGAAGTGAGTCACCAACAATTGGTAGCATTTTCAGATTCCTGAGGTGTAAATGTTCGCATCGAAAATGAGTAATTGGCTCTCCTGACCACGCTTGACCCGTTCCTCCTCCCAGTCGATCTCACTGGAGGCAGTGACCTCTCCCGTCCCTTCCGGCTCCGGATCTGAGGTCCTATGACTGTGCACACACGCCCTTTAGGGCTGTCGTTTCCTCAAGGCAGGGACTATTTTTCTTCTTTGTATCTCCAGCACTTACCCATGCCTGGCTCACAGTATATGCTTCTTAAATGTTTGGTGACTTGATAATACGCCCCCGCCAAGGCTGTCCCCTGTTTTCAGCTCCTTTGTTCGGAGCTTCTAGGAACCTTTCTCCTTGCCAAGGCCACACAAACACATCTTCTCCTTGAGTCTTTCATCTAATGCCTCTGGGAGCTCGACCCAAGTATCATTCATTCCCTCTAACTCTCGCCTCCTCAATCTCTCCTTAACCCCCAGCTCCTTTCCCAATGCCCAGGTGCTATAGGACCATTCCATAGAGACTAGCTTGGGTTTTGGTCGCTGCCAAAGACATTTCTGCCCTGGCTGGAGCATTTCTCATAGAAGCAGTGTCATACGTTGGCAAGTGTATTTGATGGACCCGAGTTCAAATCCCAAGTCTGTCACTAGCTTTGTGACCTTGAACAAGACCTTTTTTGGACCTCGGTTTCCTCCTCTGTCAAATGAAAGGATTGGACCAAGCTGGCCCCTGAGGTCTCATATCCTAGAGCTAAGATCTTTCCAATATTGAGCCTATGCAGTAGCCACTGCACCCAGGGACACACCTGCTTAGCACTGAAAGTCTTGGCTGGTACCGTGCCAAGCACAGATTAAGCCCTTGTTGACAGACTGTCTTGGCACTGTGAGATAATACAGCAGTCTCTGGGTACTCTCCCCCATGAAGGAAGAGGAGGAGGAAAAGAGGAGGAGGAGAGGAGGAGGAGGAATTCAAGCTTCTAGTGTCCCTCCAAATGTTTTTCCAGTAATGTATAATCCCTGAAAATATTTAAATAATATAACATAAAAGAATGATTACAACTGAGTGCATGTAACCTAGGGGCAGCTAGGTGGCACAGTGGATTGAACTCTCTGGGTCTAGAATCAGGAAGACCTGAGTTCAAATCCAGCCTCAGAAACTTACCAGCTGTGTAACCCTGGGAAAGTCATTTCACCCTGTTGACCTCAGTTTTCTTATCTGTAAAATGGGCTGGAGAAGGAAATGACAAACCACTAGCCATGTGACCCCGTATGACTCACTTCACCCAGTTGACCTCAGTTTTCTTCTCTGTAAAATGGGCTGGAGAAGAAAGTGACAAACCACTCTTGTATCTCTGCCAAGAAAACCCCAAACAGGGTAACAGAGTCAGACACAACTGGACAACAGCAACAGCCTGAACTCACACAACCTATAGAGAAGCAGCCTTTTAAAGTAGAAAGATCATTGAATTTGGAGTCAAAGGACCCAGATTCAAATTCAGATCCTTGCTGCTTACTAGCAGTGTGACTTTGGATAAGTCATTTCGACTGTCTGAACCTTCGTTTCCTTATCTGTAAAATGAGGAGTTTGGACCCCTCCAGGTCTAAATCTGTGATCTCATAAGCTCCTGGCATCTAGACAACAATTACCGACTCGATACCGCCACTTGGGAGCTCCCTTGGCATCTCAAACTCAAAATAGCCAAAGGGGAATCCCTTCCTCACTCCAGATTTCTCTTCCCTACCTTTCCTGCTTCTGTGACTTGAGGTCATCCTGGATTCTGCTTTCTCCCTCACCGTCCCTGTCGCCTAGTCAATTTTTCTACCCCTGTCTTTGTCTTCCATAACGTTCTCTCTACTCCTGAAGCTCCTGCTCTGGTTCGGGACTTTCTCACCAATCTCTTGAATCCCAGTGCTCTTCTGATGGATGTCCCTGCTTTCAGACTCTCTAGTCTCTCCCCTCTCCAATTCACCAGTCAAACTGATATTCCTAAAACACAAATTAGATGATGTCGCTCCCCTGCTCAAAAACCTTCCCTGGCTCCCTAGTGTCTCGAGCATCAAACGAAAAATGAAATGACAAAAGGAAAATTCCCCAGCCTGTTATTTAAAGCCCTCCAAAGTCTGCCTGCTCTCTCCATTTCTAAAAATGCCATATCATTCTCTTCCATGCATCCTCCGTTCTAGTTAAACTAGATGCTAGCTGTTCCTTCAAACTCAGCATTTCATGTTCCATCTCTGTGCTTGTGACTGGAATGTACTACCCCCTCCTTCATCTCTGCTATGTGCTAGGCATCATGCTAAGTGCTTTTTATAAATACTCTTTTGTGCCTCAAAAAAAAAAACCCTGCGACGTAGGTGCTATTAATATCCACTATTTACAGGTCAGGGGACTGAGGCAGACAGTAGTTAAGTGATTTGCCCAGGGTCACACAGTCTGAGACTGGATTTGAACTATGGTGTTTCTGACTCCAGATCCAAAGAAACACCACCAAGCTGCCTTAGAATTTATTTTTTTTTTGGAGGGGGGGAAGGCAGGGCAATTGGAGTTAAGTGACTTGCCCAAGGTCACACAGCTAGTAAGTATATCAAGTGTCTGAGACCGAATTTGAACTCAGATCTTCCTGACTCCAGGACTGTGCCACCTAGCTGCCCCTGCCTTAAAATTTCAAGTTTCTTTCCAGACTCATCTCTAGTAATCACCTCTGTCATGAATGATCCTTAAAGCTGCTCATAATTTGTTCAACCTCCAATTATCAGGCTTTTTCTTTCTCTCATTCATGTTGTCTTTTAAACTGAATATAAACTCCCTGAGAGCAGAGACTCACTCTTTTTCTGTCTTAGTCCCCCCAACATCTAGAAACACCTGACACATAGTAGATTTTTTTTCTCCTATGTATATAGTTTTATTTTAGTGTATATATAGTTTTAATTATTTTTTGACATTCACTTTATAAGATTTTGAGTTCCAAATTTTTTCCCTTCTTCCCTCCTTTTTCCCCTCCCCAAGATGGCAAGAAATCTCATATAGGCTATACATGTACAACCATATTAAACATATCTCCACATTAGTCATGTTGTGAAAGAAAATTAAAACAAAAGGGAAAACCATGAGAGAAAAAAAAGAGAGAAAATAGTCTCCTTCAATCTGCATTCAGACACTATAATTCTTCCTCTGGATGTGGACAGCATTTTCCATCATGAGTCTTTTGGAATTGTCTTAGATGATTATAATGCTGAAAAGAGCGAAGTCTATCCAAATTGCACATGGTACACAGTAATGATAACATTGTGCAATGACCAACTTGGATAGACTTCACTCTTTTCACATAGTAGATATTAAGGCAATACTTGGTGAACTGAGTTTCTTTGAATCAGATTGAATGGTCGAGATCCATGTAAGCTGGACGTCAAAGAAAGAGAAGAATTGAAGCAGGTGAGAGGAGATGCAGAGGGGAGTATGTGGTAGATGGGCTGGTGGGGGAGGACCTGAGGAAATGCATGGAAACAGCAGAGGCCAAGACAAGATCAGAGGAGCCACAGCAGGATCCCTATCTTGGAGCAGTTAGACTGTCACTTTTTTTTTTTTCCATTTGACCCCAGAGGTCAGAACTAGGGACAACAGATAGAGCTTACGATTGTTGGAAAAATTCCATTGGACTTTTCCAAAACACCATTGGAGTTATCTCTCAGTGGCTTAGGCTTGTTCAGGAGGTAGTGGGATCCACCTCCCTGTAGGTGTTTCAACAGAGGCTGGATGGGACATTGTGGGGAGATGCAGGAGAAGGGACCCTATTTCAGGATGGATTGGACTAGGTGAACTCTGAGATTGGGTAATTCTGTGACCCTGGGAACTCCCGTCAGAGTTTTCTGATATCAAGAGTAAGGGGCTGACTCACTTCTGGATCATAAAAGCACCTATCAGAAACTTTAAAAGATATGCTTGTCAGTCAAGCCATAAGCAAGTTATTTAGCACCCACTATGTTCCAGCCAAAGAAAGACAAAAGGGGTTAACACTCTGATGGGGGACACAACAAGCAAACAACTTGCTATGAGACTGTTGTTGTTGAGTTATTTCTGACTTTCTGTGACCCAATTTGGGGTTTTCTTGGCAGAGATACTGGAGCAGTTTGCCATTTCCTCCTCCAGTTCATGAAGAAATGAGGAAACTGAGACCAAAAGGGTGAAGTGATTTGCCCAGGGTCACACAGCTAGTAAGTATCTGAGGTCGGATTTGAACTCATGTCCTCCTGATTCCAAGTCCAGTGCTCTATGCATTGTACCACCTAACTGCCCATGTATGGGATATATACAGGTAATCTCAGAGGGAAAGTATTGATGCATAAGGAGCACACTGGCTCACTGTCCAGAGCCAAGCTATCCAGATCCCCTTCAAGTTTCTAAAGGGCTCTGAGGTACTTGACATGTCTCTTCTCTAATACAGTTGGCTCGAGCCCCTCTCTGTTAGGCGAAATTGATTGACTATCACCCCAGTCTCATTTAATCATTTAATACTAATTAGCTTTAACGAGAGGTCAGCTAGGTGACACAGTAGATAGAGTACTGAACTTGGAATGAAGACTCATCTTCCTGAGTTCAAATACGGCTTCAGACACTTACTAGCTGTGTGATCCTGGGCAAGTCACTTCACCTTGTTGGCTTCAGTTTCCTCAACTATTAAATGAGCTGGAGAAGGAAAAGGCAAACCGCTCCAGTGTGTTTGTCAAGAAAACACAAATGGAGTCACAGAGAGTTGCATATGACTGAACAGCAAAAAGCTTTTACAAAGGCATGTTGACCAGCAGCCTACTTTCATTTAATCATTTAATAACGATTAACTTTTACAACGGGATATTTCCTTGAAAGATAAAGCAATAAGAAAGAGTCCAATCATTTACTTCCCTCTAACATTTCAGGGGCACACTCCAACCTTTCCCTGCATCCCAAGATATCATTATCTCTGGGGTGAGGAAACACACTCTTTTTTTTTTTTTTTGCAAAGCAATTGGGGTTAAGTAACTTGCCCAAGGTCACACAGCTACTAAGTGCCAAGTGTTGGAGACTGAATTTGAACTCAGGTCTTCCTGACTCCAGGACCGGTGCTCTATTCACTTCGCCACCTAGCTACGCCAAGCAGACTCACTCTTAACCTGGTTCCTACATAACATTGGCCCCATGCCATCCATGTCCAGATACGACATGAACTGCAAGAGTTCTTGCTTGACTCAGCCATCCCAGGCTGAATCCTGGAGATCTATGCTATAGGTCAAGCTTTGCTCCTTTGAGCATCAGTGCTGAATTGGCTACTGGAAGCCAAGACCCGGCTCTCACTTGGCCCCAAAGAAAAGAACCAACATTAAGGAAGGCAAACAAAACAAACCCTCAGGCCCGTATTCACAAGGCCCTAGGGTGGCCTCAGTGGGGAGGGCCCACAGCCTCTCCCTTTCTCCCCAGTCCTGCATTATCTGTCACTGGATTCCATCAAAAGTCCAAAAGATCTACTAAACACACAGTCAGAGAGAACATGGCTGAAAGACCCCAGACTGAGGCTGACCTGGGAAGTTTTGAAGATGCCGCTGGCTCTGGCTCCCCAGCTGACCAGAAGACGTGCCTTCTACTCCTGGGCCAGCAGACCAGAAATAGGTGTCTATACCTGCTCAAATCACTTCCAGGCACCTCCTTACCCATCTTCACAGCTCTGCTGGAGGGAGACTTCTCAGACTCTCAACATGGGGAATTTGTATCACTTGAGCACATGAATGCACTCTCAGTACATGCCTGCCTCTGTTACAAATGCATACATGTGTGTGCCTGTATGTATAGACGTGCACATACACTACATGTGTGCATGCATGGAGTATCTGGCACGTTTCAGATCTTATCAAGATGCATGTGTGTGTTCACATACACACATGCACGCATGCATATATACATGTATGAATGTGTGTATGGAGAGTATCTGGCATGTGTACAGATTCCATCAACATGGAACCCCTGTATGGAGGAGCTGTTCCTGGGAGATTGTAGCCACCAGATCGTGTTCTATAACTACTAACAACTGGCCTCCCCCAAGGTTGGGAGCAGCCTTTTTCCATTGGTTAAATAGCCACATCTGAGGCATCTTCAGAAGGCCTCAATAACCTCTCTGCCGCATTCTGAGATGATAGGGTGCCATCTCCACTCATGGTATCTGATGAGACCATACAATAAGGAAGAGGACCTTAGGGCCTCCTTTCTCCTCCTAAATCCATACAGCCCCTGAGAAACAGGCACAGAGCCTTGATCTTTTTTTTTTCATTTGTTTTTTTTTCCATGCTAGGTTTAGGGAGTGGAGTCTTTGAGTTTCAAAGGCCAAAAGTCACTATCCAGGCGGGGTTTTCCAGGCAGTAGAGACAGCATCAGTGGGCCAAAAAGCAGGGAGCAAACTCCCTGCAGTGACCTTCAGTACTCCAGCCCAGCCGAAGCCAGCAGCAGTATCACCTTTGCACGTGAAGTTGGTGGGTCTGGTGTGTTACGTAGAAACTGAAGTGGTGTGTTCTCCCCATATCTTTGAAATAAATATCCTTCTATAAAAGCCATTGGACGTCAAGTGGATAGATAAAACTAGGGTGTTAATTGGTGCTTTCAGTCCTGTGTGACTCTTCATTTGGCGTCTTCTTAATAGAGATACTGGAGTGGTTTGCCATTTCCTTCTCCAGCTCATTTTACAGATGAGGAAACTGAGGCAAATATGGTGAAGTGACTTGCCTAGGGTCACACAACTAGTAAAAGTCTAAGACAGGATTTGAACTCTCGTCTTTCTGACTCCAGACCTGGCTGCCCTGATATATATGTAGTTATCTATATCTATACATAACTATCTATCTGCATAATATGGATGCATGAATATTTGGAATACATACATGAGTGTTTATATATAAATTATAGTGTGTTTGTATGTGTACATGCATCTTTATAAACATGTGTGTGCACATACACTTATGTATATGTGTTGTGTGTGTACGGGTGTGTAAATCTACACATCGATATGGATGTCCAATTTCTCCTTCTCCTTTCCTCATCATTTTAAAAGCCCTTTTGATTCGATTTACAAGAGTTGGGCAAAGGCATTCTTATGAGGCCTGGCTTAGATGCACTCTGCCCCTGGCCAAGATCCTCTATTTGAAACTGTGGCATAGAAAGCCAAAGGCAGCTGTCAGACGCTCTCTTCTCAGCCAGCTCTCTGTTTCCCGAAGCTCTCCTTTCTCTTCTGAATCCCCTGCTTTCAGTGGGCAGCAGGACTGAGAACCTTCCCCCTCCGAGCCCCTATGGTCTCCGTCCTTTTAAACAGCACTTTCTGGGTTTCTCCTGGCAGCATTATTTCCCACAGGTGAATCATCAGGCGGGCAGAGCGCTCACTCGTTTTGACAAGTCTTGGGAGGTTCAGATACCTTGGATACATACCCCAGGAAGTTATCAGGTCAACTAGTAACTACTTCAGCGACTGCCCTCCTTCTTCCTCCAGCCCTATTTATGGGATGTTCTTTTACCTAACAGCAGCAAAGAACACTGGTTCTAGGCTCAAGAGGCCCTGCATTCATATCCTAACCCCTTCTTTGACAGATGGAAAAATGAGGTCCAGAAACAAGAGGCAGCTAAAGGTAGGGTTTAGACCTGGAATATAAACACACATGATCATACATGTTGTGTTACATGAATATACACATATGTGAGTGGCGTGTATTAGCTGGCCCTACTCCCTCAGGACCAGGTGTTCTACACTAGCCCTCAGAGTTCCAGGGTGCTCTGAATTGTTTGTAGGATGTCACTTTCCTCTCTCATCAAATGTATTCTTCCCATTCTTAGGGGACCATGGGCAACCAGGTGGCACAATGCTCTGGGCCTAGAGTCAGGAAAACCTTAGTTCAAATCTGGCCTCAGACACTTACTAGCTGTGTGACCCTGGGCAAGTCACTTCACTCTGTTTACCTCAGTTTCCTCATCTGTAAAATGAGCTCCACTCCAGTATCTCTGCCAAGAAAACCTCAAATGGGGTCATGAAGAGTCAGGCAGGACTGAAATGATTGAACAACAAATAAGTATATAGAGTCCCAAATTCTTAGTATAGGTAGTAAAGTTTGTATGTGTATGCATACATGTGTGTAGATATATTTATACAATTTATACATATATGCAGATATAGGTACCATATAAAATTGCTCCAATGTGGGAAGAATAACAGTAGGGATACCCAGAAATTTACAAGAGACAAGGTATGAGGAAAAAACCAGTGATAGGCATGCATGGCCTCAAATACAAATTCTCAAGTATGGATAATAAATAAGATGCTTGGGAGAGCCTAAGTAAGGACAGAGAATCAACATCAGAGGTTTCAATGACATTTGGTTTGATGAGATCTATGAGAGACATAGGACTCTGGGAAGATATACCTTATTTAAAAGAAACGAGGTAGGTAAAAGTAGACATAGAGTAGTCTTGTATATTGAAAAGATATAGCAGGGTGGCCAGGTAGCACAGCGAGTAAGAGCACCGGCTCCAGTGTCAGGATGACCTGGAGATCGAATCCCGGGCTCAGACACTTAGCACCCACCCAGAAACACCTGGCCGTGTAACTTTGAGCAAGTTACTTAACCCCAATTGCTTAGGGGCAGCCAGGTGGCTCAGCGAGTAAGAGCACTGGCTCCAGTGTTGGGATGACCTGGAGATCGAATCCCGGGCTCAGACACTCAGCACCACACCCAGAAATAACTGGTTGTGTAACCTTGAGCAAGTTACTTAACCCTGATTGCTTAAAAAAAAAAAAAAAAGAAAAGATATAGCAAATATGGACCAAGATGGCAGAGTAGAAGGAAGCAATATAGATATGCTCCCTTCCCCATAATGGAGGAAAAATCATTCTTCCAAGCAGATCTAGAAAATGTACCAGAGACCAAAGTGAGATAGGAAAAGTCAAGACAAAGTCATGATGAGTCATTTTTTCCAGCCTAGGTTGCTCAAGGGAGATAAGTCTATAAACACTAGGGATGGAGTCTGGTCAGAAGTACTCCAGTGAGTAACAAGAGGCTATGGATAGAGCAAGAAGAGGAACTGAATCCAAACCTACCTCCAGAGACCCATATTGGGACACCCCCAGTCCCATACCAGGCCCTGTGTTTAAAAAGAGAATTTTATTTTTTCCAATTACAAGAAAAGACTATTTTTAATATTCTTTTTTTTTTATAAAATTTTGAGTTCCAAAGTTTCTCCATCCCTCCCTCCTCTCCCTATCCCTAAGATGTTAAGCAATTTGATACAGGATATAGATACATAGATAGATAGATAGATAGATAGATAGATAGATAGATAGATAGATAGATAGATAGATAAAGATAGACATATACATACATACACATGTATAGTACATATATACATATATATGCAATAATATAAAATATATTTCCAGTTTAGTCACGTTGTGAAAGAAGAAACAGAGCAAAAGGAAAAAATTTTTAAATCAAGTGAAAATATATGCTTCAATCTGCATTCAGACTCCATTAGTTCTTTTCTCTGGATGTGAATAGAATTTTCTATCATGAGTCTTTTGGAATTGTCTTGGATCATTATATTGCTGAGAAGAGCTAAGTCAATGAGAGTTGATCATTGCACAATGTTGTTATTACTATGTACAAAATTTTCCTGGTTCTGCTCATTTTACTTTGCATCAGTTCATTTAAGACTTCCCAGATTTGGGACGGCCAGGTGGCTCAGCAAGTAAGAGCACCGGCTCCAGTGTCGGGATGACCTGGATCAAATCCGGGCTCAGATACTCAGCACCACACCCAGAAATAACTGGCTGTAACCTTGAACAAGTTACTTAACCCCGATTGCTTTTATTTTTTTTTTAAGCAATTGGGGTTAAGTAACTTGCTCAAGATTACACAGCCAGGTGTTTCTGGGTGGGTGCTAGGTGTCTGAGCCCGGGATTCGATCTCCAGGTCAATCCTGACACTGGAGCTGGTGCTCTTACTTGCTGTGCTACCTGGCCGCCCCATTCAGGGTAACCCCAATTGCTTTAAAAAAAAAAAAAAGACTTCCCAGGTTTTTCTGAAACCATGCTGCTTATAACTTCTTATAGCACAATAGTATTCCACCAGAATCATATACCACACCTTGTTCAGCCATTCCATAATTTTTTTAAAAAGGCAATTGGGGTTAAGTAACTTGCTCAAGGTTACACGGCCAGTTATTTTTTGTGTCGGTGTTAAGTATCTGAGGCTGGAACCGATCCCAGGTCTCCCAACTCTGGGGATGGCACTCTTACTCACTGTGCCGCCTGGCCGCCCCTAGCCATTCCATAATTGATAAGCATTTCTTAATTTCTAGGAACAACAAAGACCTTCCCGACAGAAGTGCACAAAGTCTGTCCCTAATGTCAAATCCAAAGTCAGAAAGTAAGATGGAAGAATGAAAAAAACAAAACAAAAAAAGAATCCCACCATAAGGAGGTATTATGGTGACAAGGATGCTTTAAAACACAAACCTAGAAGAAATGAATGATCTACAAGCAAAGCCTCAAACAAAAACACAAAGTGGGCACAAATTCAACTAGAATTCCTGGAAGAAATGAAGCAAGAGTTGTTGTTTTTTTAAAGCAGTTAAAAAATATTTTTGTCTGTTTATAGCAGTTCTTTTTGTGGTGGCAAAGAACTGGAAGTTGAGGAATGTCATCAACTGTGGAATGGCTGAACAAGATGTGGTATATGAATGTGGTAGAATTACTATTGTGCTATAAAAAATGATGAGCAGCATGGTTTTAGAAAAACCTGGGAAGCCCTAAATGAACTGATGCAAAGTGAAGTGAGCAGAACCAGGAGAACATTAAACACAGTAACAGTAACATTATAAGGATCATCAACTGTGAAAGCCTTAATTACTCCAATCAAAGACAGTTTTAAAGGAATCATGATGAAAAATTCTAACCACCTGATAAACTGATGAACTCTGAGTGAAGATTTAAGCACACTTCAAGATTGTTTCTTAATTTTTATTGGAGTATTTTGTCTATTTTCTTCTGCAACGTGACTAATATGGAACTATCTTTTGCATAAACACATGTATAATCTATATTATATTGCTTACCTTCTCAAGAGGCAGAGGAGGGGCAAGAGAGAAAAAGAAGGAATTTGGAGCTCAACATTTTAAAAAATGAATGCTTAAAAAAATTTAATATCATTGGGAAAGAATTAATGAAATAAAATTTATAAAAATTATCAGTGAAATGAAGCACTAGAGGAAAAAAATGGGAAAGAAATGAGAGCTGTGGAAAAAAAGGATTGGAAAAGCAATTAACAGTTTGGCACAAGAAGTTAAAAAAAAAAAAAACTTTGTCCAAACAACAAACTCCTTAAACATTAAAAATAACTAAATAGAATCTAATTATTTCATAAGACAACAAAGAAATATTATAATGAAGCAAAATGACTGAGAAAAATAGAAGAAAATTTAAGATATCTCACAGCAAAAGCAACTGACCTGGAAAACAGACCAAGGAGAAAACATTTCAAGAATCACTGGACTACCTGAATAACATGACCAAAACATGATTCCCGACATCATATTCTAAGAAATCTGAAAATAAAATTGCCCAGTGTTCTTATGAAAAAAAAATCTATCAGTCACCTTCTGAAGAAAATTACCAAATGAAAACCTCCAAGAAAATCATAGCTAAAATCCAAAACTTGTAGGTCAAATAATAATAATAATTACAAGCAGTCAGAAAGAAAGAATTCAAGTGCTGAGGAACCACAGTCAGGATCACACATAATTTAGCAGCTAATACTAACAAAGAGCAGAGAGCTTGGAATATCAAACTCCAGGAGGCAAAAGATAGAGGCTTACAGTAAAGAATAACATATTCAGAAAAACATTATAATTCTACAGGACAAAAATGGATATTTAATTAAATAGAGGACTTAAATGAATTCCAGAGCTGTGGAATTCAAACACAGTTGCTAAGAAATACATTAATGAACAATGATAAAGGACTAAGCAAGGATTAACTGCTTACATCCAAACATGAGGAGATGATACATGTGTCCCCACTTAACCCTTTCATCATCATCAAGGGTCGAAGAAGGAATATAATTAGATACAATGTCTGGGAGCAGTACTGTTACATCTTGATATAAGAGGGGGAAAGAAATACACTAGGGGAGAAGGGAAAGAAAGGTTAGGGGAAATTATTCCACATAATTGGGGCAGTTAGGTGGCATAGTGGATAAGTGCTATGCCTGAAGCTAGGAAGACAAGTATCCCTGAGTTCAAATCTGTTCTCAGACAGTTGCTAACTGTGGGACCCTGGCTAAGTCACTTAACGCTGTTGGCCTCAGTTTCTTCATCTGTAAAATGAGCTGGAGAAGGAAATGGCAAACTACTCCAGCATCTTTGCTAAGAAAGGAAGAGTCAGGCACAACAGAAAAGACTTAACAACAAAAATTCTACAAAATCAAGTTGTAGACATCTATGTAAACAAGGAGGAGGGAATTGATTGACACTTGAACTTCAATCTCTGAATTGGTTGAAATGATGAAGGGGGATGGTTTCAGACAAACATCAGAAGACAGTGAAATTAACAGAACCAGAAGTATTTATAAAGTGACAACAAAATGGTGAAGACAAACAACTTTGAAAGAATTGCTAACTCTAGTTAGCAATGACCATCCATGACTCTAGAGGACTAGGAGGAAACACGCTACCTACCTCCACACAGAGAAATGAAAGATTCATACATAGTGCAGCACCAAACCTGGAGTCAGGAGGACCTGAGTGACCCTGGGCAAGTCATTTAACCCTGACTGCCTCAAAGAAAGGAAGGGAGGGAGGGAGAGAGAGAGAGAGAGAGAGAGAGAGAGAGAGAGA
>NW_027187400.1:37724968-37726164 GCF_028583685.1 Petaurus breviceps papuanus
AAAGAAAGAAAGAAAGAAAGAAAGAAAGAAAAAAAGAAAGAAAGAAAGAAAGAAAGAAAGAAAGAAAGAAAGAAAGAAAGAAAGAAAGAAAGAAAGAAAGAAAGAAAGAAAGAAAGAAAGAAAGAAAGAAAGAAAGAAAGAAAGAAAGAAAGAAAGAAAGAAAGAAAAGAATGAGATTGGGGGGCAATGTCTAAATTTGTTTTGCTTAACTATACATGTTTGTAACAGTGGTTTTGTTTTCCTTTCATTTTCATTTGGGTTGAGGAGGGGAGAGTTGAGGTGGGAAAGAGAAAAGGTAGATGGACATGTGTGCTGATTTAAAAAAAAAAAAACATTTGTATTTAAAAAACAGGAGAACTAAACCCAAGTGAGGAAATCCAGAAAGTGGACAGGGAAAGCCTGTCAGAAAGCATTTGATTTATAGTCCAGAAAAGCAGAAATAGACATATATCATTGTTGACCTATGCCCTAGACCAGAGATGTCAAACACACGATCCTCTGACCATCTATGGCTTGCAACACTACTAAGTGTACTACAGCAGCCCCAGACAGATTACAATGTGCTTGGGAAATATTTAGCAAAATAAGTAAAAATTTAATAAAACATGTTGTTTTTTAGTTGCATTCAACTCTTCACAGACCCATTTGGGGGTTTTTTTGGCAGAGATACTGGAATGGCTCACCATTTCTTTTTCCAGCTCATTTTACAGAGGAGGAAACTGAGGTCAACAGGGTTAAGTGACTTGCCCACAGCTAATCTAAGGTCAGATTTACACTCAAGAAAATGAGTCTTCAGGGCAGCTAGGTGGCGCAGTGAGTAAAGCTCCGGTCCCAGAGTCAGGAGGACCCAAGTTCGGTTCCAGCCTCAGACACTTAAAACCCACACACATTAAAAAAAAAAAAAAACTAGCCATGTAACCTTGGGCAAGTTACTTATCCCCAATTGCCCTCCAAAAAATAAAAGAAAAAGGAAATGAGTCTTCCTGATTCCAGGCCTCTATCCATTGTCCTCTCTACATAGATAATGTTAATATGTGGTTGTCTAAGTCACTGAATACCTCCACGGATCCTCATCCCCCCTTTCTATTTGAGTTTGATACTACTGCTATAGACCACCTGGACAGAAAGAAGGCATAGATGAAGAGTTCTGGAAATAGACCACAAGCCTAGTGCAAGGTCGTGCTATATAGTGGGGG
>NW_027187400.1:37726264-37759037 GCF_028583685.1 Petaurus breviceps papuanus
TAATGTCTTGGCTTGGCTTGATGATGATTTACTTCTTCAAAATGTGAATGAACTCTTCTCTCACCAGAGAGTGGGGGACTGGATCCCTTGTACTTGCTTAACTGTTTTTCTTTGTTTACAAGAAAGCATTCAATGAAGGAGGAAGAGGAAAGAGAAAGGGGAGGGACAGGTATATACAGAAATGATTGTGATATAAAACAAAAAACACTGATAAAATTTATTTTTTAAATATACACATTGTTTTAAAAGGTAGAGTAATCAGCAGAAGGACATTCTCTGCTGGTTCTGATTCTTACCATCAAAGGAAAACAATTGGCTGGAACCTTAGAAGTGACTTCCATCTTGGGATATAAGAAAAGACCACTGGTTATAGCCTTATTATATACCCTAGATTTGGAAAATTATCATTCAAAGGGCTCAGAGACTCCTCTCTGAAGTATGTTCACTGATTGTTGAGTGCCTCTCAGGGACTATCATATATATATATATATATATATATATATTTTTTTTTTTTTTTAATTGAAAAACAATTTTATTTCCTGGAGTAAGTCTACTTCTTAGGAATCAATTAGGGGCAGCTACGTGGCACAGTAAATAGAGCACTGGACCTGGAGTCAAGAGGACCTGAGTTCAAATCCAACCTCAGACACTTAACACAAACACTAGTTGTATGACCTTGGGCAAGTCACTTAACCCCAATTGCCCTGCAAAAAGCAAACAATTTTTAAAAAGGAATTACACAATTAACTGGATGTCCAATACAGAATCCACTCATTCCAGAAGAACCAGCACCTTCAGCTAAGATCAGGGCTTAACCTTGAATGTCTCATGAGAAATGTTACTTTTGATCCAGATCTGATAGAAATCACAACATTCACAGGTCAGAGTGAACATAATTACAGTCAAGAATTCAGATGTCCTCCATTTTTAATTCATACATCAAACAAATAGCTTCTTTCCCATTGTCTTAGGTTCCCTAGATGCCCTAAATGAATGACCCAATCTGTTTAACCACTTTTAAAGGGATTCTAAGTCACTAGAACTGGTGGGTGATTTTAATCTCATTTTAGCTGGTCAAATACCCTGTTCTGAGAAAATGTGTGTGTAAGTGACACAAAAGTGGAGAAAGTGATGTGAAAGCTAGTCGATTGGCTGCCTGCCCTAGGAGGGAGGCAAAGGTAGACCCAGTATGGTCGAGAGCTGCTACCGTAGAAGCTGCTAGTTGCCACTCTTATCTCAATGGCTATATCCATTCTGAGAGCAGTGTTGGTGCATTCAAAAGTCTTGCCACACGTAGCTTTCTTTCTTGGGAGGTGGTAATGGTGGTGGAGCAGGATCATGGTAAGTATAAGTTGAAATGTTTGTACTTGGCCTTTGTTTCTAGAGCAGGTTTAAAGTGACTTGGAGTTTTGTTTTTCTCTTTGTCTTTTAACATTTGCTGCTGCTGTTGCTGAGCTGTTTTTCAGTCATGCCTGGCTCGTCCTGACCCCATTTGGGGTTTTCTCAGCAAAGATCCTGGACTGGTTTTTCATTTCCTTCTCCAGCTCATTTTACAGATGAGGAAACTGAGGCAAACAGGGTAAAGTGACTTGCCCAGGATCACACAGCTAATAAGTGTCTGAGGCCAGATTTGAACTCAGGAAGATGAGTCTTTCTCACTCCAGGCCCAGGACCCTATCCATTGTGCTGCCTAAGTAGTTGTATTTTTTTTAACTTGGACATGTAATTCCTTATATTTTAGTTCATTTGAGGAATGGGAGATATGAAGCATATAACTTGGACTTTTAATTATCTATGTTCATAAACTCACTTTACAAACACTTTTGAATAAACGAATTTCCACATGAAAAGAAAAAAAATCTTCCTGTGTGTGTGGCTCTGACCATAATGCCTCCCCTGACCTCTCTTATGTTCCAGCTCCCATCTCTAAAAAAGTCCTCTCTGGGGTGGGGGTGGGGGGTGTGATTTGAGGGTAGGAAGTAAAAACAGATTTTCTTTCTATGATTAGCTCAAATTACAGTAACATAATTTAGGGAATGGGAGAAGCAATTGTTAAACATATTCCCATGACCTTTCAGAAATCAATACTGGAATTTATGGCTAGAAAAAAAAGCTGCCCCAGACTTCGTTCACTTATGATGACCCAACCAGAATCAAATCTCTTTTTCTCTGGTTCACCCCCATACTGTACCTTCTTGTGATGTTGTTTTTCCAAAAGGACCAATGACATCATGAATGATGTTTTGACTCATGAATTGGATTTCAATGAGGAAGAATTGTACAAAGTCATCAGTCTCACTCTCCCAGAGACATCAAAGTCCAGTGGAAACCAAAAGTCAAGACAACTAGCAATGGCCCCATATGCACATTGGCATCTTCAATGTCTTCTTGTGATATAGCTAGCCTATATGAAATTGATGGCATTTGATATCAGGATCCAAGATATGTATCCTCAGGACTAGCTTAAGCTTGGAGAGGATCCTTTCCCAGGGCAACTGTCAAATAGAGTAAATTCCACAAATTCCCTCCTATTCCAAAAGCTCACAGCCTTGAAGATACAAGGGTCAGCCAAAGCCTCTTAAATCAAGACTCCTTTGAATTGATGATATTCAGGAATGCCTTAAGACTGCCAGGAGTTCCTCTATCTTATCTCCTCTGGGTTTCTTGATCAATGGACCACCTGGAGATCCCAAGATTATGAACTGTTGGTGGAACTGAAAACTGATCCAATCATTCTGGAGAACAATTTCAAGACTAGGCCCAAAGGGTTATAAACTATGTACACCCTTTGATAACCCAACAATACTATTAGGTCTGTATCCCAAAGAGATCAAAGAAAAGAGAAAAGGACCCATATGGGCAAAAATATTTATAGTCGCTCTTTTCGTGGTAGCAAAGAATTGAAAATTGAGGGGATGCCCACCAATTAGGGGATGGATGAACAAGTAATGGTATATGATTGTGATGGAATATTGTTGTACTATAAGGAAAAAAAGAGCAGAATGGTTTTGGAAAAACCTGGAAAGACTTACATGAACTGATGAAAAGTGAGGTAGCAGAACCAGGAGAACATTGCATACAGTAACAGTCACAGAGTGTGATGACTGATTTTGATAAGACTTAGCCCTTCTCAGCAATGCAAGGACTAAAACAATTCCAAAGGACTCATGATGGAAAATGCCATCCACATCCAGAGAAAGAACTATGGAGTCTGAATGTACAGCGAAGCAAACTACTTTCCTTTTTCTTTCTCGTGGTTTCTCTCATTCATTATAATTCTTCTATACAACATGACTAATGTGAAAATAGGAATGTTTAATAAGAATGTATATGTAAAGCTTATATCAGATTGTATGCCATCTTGGCGAGGGGAAAAGGGGATAGAGGGGGAGAAAATTTGAAATGCATGAAAGTGAATGTTACTAAAAACAATGAAATTAACTTTAAAAAAAAAAGAGTAGGATGGTTTTGGAAAAACCTGGAGAGATTTACATGAACTGATGCAAAGTGAAGTGAGCAGAAACAGGAGAACATTGTACACGGTAACAGCAATTTGGTATGGGTGATTAACTGCAAAATCTTAGCAATTCTGATCAAGACAATGAGCCAAGACAATTCCAAAAGACCCATGATGAAAAATGTCACCTATCTCCAGAGAGAGAACTGATGAACCCTGAGTGCTAGCTCAAGCAGACTTTTTTTTCATACTTTCTCTATTTTTCGGGGGGGGGGGTGTCTGTATTTTCTTTTGCAACATGGCTAATATGAAAATATGTTTTCTGTTACTTCACATGTTAAAAAGAAAGTGTCTATTGCCTGAATTTGGAAACACAGTTGGGCAGTCAATCCACTGAGATCACAGCTCACAGAGTTGAGAGGTACCTTGGACACCATCTGATCTAACCCTTCTCAATTTGTGGAGGATCCTGAGACCCAGAGAAATTTCATGACTCCTGAGGTCCTCTAGGTAGTAAGTGGGAGAGCCAGGATTGGAGCTGCTTCTTGGCTCTAGAACTGGAAGGATCCTGGGGTCTTCTCTCCTTGAAGTATTCCTCCCCCTCCTCTGGTCCCCTTCTCCCAGGGCCTCCATTGCAGGGAGCTGACCTTAGTCCTGACAAAAGTGGCTTCTCTCCCAGGATCCTTCCCACCGTTTTAGCTTCCTTATTTGTTGTCTTCCCCATTAGAATCGAGCTTCTTGAGGCTAGGGATTCTGTTTGGGCTCATATTTGTATCTGGAACACTTATCAGTGTCTGATTCATAGTAAGCACTTGAAACATTCTTGTCACCTGTCTGTCTGCCTCTGGATCCAAATCCCATGCTCTCTCTACCTTATCGTGCAGTTTAGACAAGAACAACTTTCTGTTAAGATAATATGTTGGGCAGACACTGAAGATGGATATTGGGCTGAGCATAGAGTGATGAAATTAGGAAAAAAAAAAAGATTAGCTTGGATTACACTGAGACCCTGCTTCTCCTTGATTCAATTGTTATTGTTGAGTCATTTCAGTCCAGTCTGACTCTCCATGACCCCACTTGGGGTTTTCTTGACAAAAATACTGGAGTGGTTTGCCAGTCCCTTCTCAAGCTCATTTTACAGGTGGAGAAACTGAGGCAAACAAGGTTAAGTGACCTGCTCAGGGTTGCACAGCTAGGAAGTGTCTGAGGCCAGATTTGAACTCAGGTTTTCCTGACCCCCAGGCCTGGTGGTCTATCTACTGTGCCCCTCCCTATTTAAAACCCCATCTTATTAATGCCAACAGTCTTCAGGTGATGCTAGATGGTACCTAGACCATGGAACGCTGCCATCTCTATATAAGAAAAATTGTGGGTGATACAAAGGACAATGGAGGCACAAGTCATGATAAAGAACTCAAAAGCAACCCAGTCCAATCCTCTCTTTTGTGTATGCACCACCTCAAGCATAATGGGGAGGACCAGTGTCACACAGGGGGAGAGGAAGGCATTCTGACTCCAGAGCAAGTAAGCTTGCCCCCATGCCACACTGATGGGTTCACGTAGGGACCAGCAAACTGCCAATGAAGCAATGTAAAAGATATCATCTAAAAATCATAAACTGGAAAGGAAGGATGAGACAGTCATGTAGCAAAACTGAGAAATCATGCATGGGCGGTCAGAGTACCACATTCCCATCCGTGGAATATCAAAGCCCTAGAGAAGGACACAGGAGTTTCCTGAGGAGGGGATGATAAGGGCAGACTTGTGCTTTTGGCAGCTGAGTGCAGGATGGATTGGAGTGGGGAGAGACATGAGGCAGGCAAGCCAGTTAGGAGTCTCCTGCAATCATGCAGGTGAAGAGCAGAGTAATGGCTTGCCTTGGAAGTTAATGGATTCTTTCTCATTTTAGAAATGTGGAGTGAATGAATGGGTAGTTAGATCAATGGCATCTGCTTCTTCACTGCTAACCAGATCTAAGCTGTAAATCTCCCTTCTCCCATCTCTAACTGCAAGACAGTTTCACAGATCTGACAATATGCATTTGCCTGGGGGCACGCGCGCATGCGTGCGTGTGCATGTGTGTGTGTGTGTGTGTGTGTGTGTGTTACCCTTCATATGCAAAAAAGATACCATAACCTGTGCTGTTGTCAGGAGTTCCCACCTTCTGGCTTAAACCATCCCTCCAGGAGGGGGAAGAGTGTGTGTGTGTGTTTTATTCTTCTCCTTTAGCATTGGGTAAATGACCACTAAGTGAAGAGTTCTGGGCTAGATGACAAGATTTTAGATCCACAGTTGGAAGGGCATCTGGACCAACCCTTCCCTTTACAAGTGAGGAATTTGAAGTCCCAGCAACAGTCTTAAATGACTTGTCCAAGGTCTCACAAACAGTAGGGTCAAAAGTGGGATCTCAACCTGAGTTTGCTTAACTCTGGGGGCAGCTCGGTGGCATAGTGGATAGAGTGCTGAACCTGAAGTCAGGAAGACTTGAGTTCAAATCCAGCCTCAGACACTTATTAACCTAGTGAGTCTGGGCAAGTCACTTAACCTTGTTGACCTCAATTTCCTAATCAGTAAAATGAGCTGGAGAAGGAACCAGCAAACCACTCCAGTACATTTGCCAAGAAAACCCTAAATGGGGTCACGAAGAATTGGATGTGATTGCGCAGTAATAGCTACTGTCTCTGGAGCTCTTTCCATTATGATTTTGCTTACCTCGCAGTCACCCCAGTAGGGAGATGACAGACAGCATGGATGGATGTGACATTGTCATTAAATGATAGTGTTAATGCCATGTGATTGGGGACTTGCCCCCCAATTGTCCCGGGAGATGCCAGTACGGGTCATTTACCACCAGAGGGTTGAGGAAAGTAAGACCTGCAGAAGGAGAATGCCTTACCTTCTGATGCAGCACATTGCACTTTTCTAATTGTTAGGGAGTCTTTTTCCTGACCCTCAGCCTGAATCTGCCTTTCTGCGGGCCACATGCACCAACTGCTTCTGCCCTCTAGGGCCAAGCAAGGCAAGGCTGGTTCCTCTCAAACTAGACTGCCATTTCAAGTACCTGAAGACCATTGGCATGTTCTCTCAAATCTCTCCTGAGCTATCAATCAACAGACAAGGATTACAAGTGCCGCCACTGGTCTTGGCTTACTTCCTAATGGATGTTAGGCTCGGCATCCTTGGTTCCTTAATCAGAAGTTCCAACAGAGCCTTCAAATCCACCAGTATACTAATAGAGGGATGAGAGAGTCCAACTGCCTCCAGGCTGCTGAGACTCAGTCTGATTTTTATCTTCTTTCAAGCGTGGACCAAGCCTAACCATGACATTAGCCTGTTCTCCTGGTACCTCTCAGGAGAGCAATCAAAAGGAGATGTTGGAAAATTTAGGCATATGGGGCAGGGGTGGGGGGAGTTCCTATAAAAGGTTGCGCTTGAATGTATAATGGTTTGGATACAAAGAAGGACTCTGGATTTGAGTCAGACAGTCTGGGTCCCGATCTGGGCTTTCTCCTCTGAAGGTAGCAAGCTACCTTCCCAGTGCCATCAGGGAAACCTCTTCACACTGCATAAAGGGACAATAGAATATAAATTCATTATTGCTCAACATATTAATACCTCTTTATCTCTCTCTCTTCTGTGTTTACATCAATTGGGTTGGGGAAGAATCCCTCCACACACATGTATACACAAGTATTTACATCCCATCTTGGAAGGCAGTGGGGTATGAGGTACAAGGTGCCTTGCTATGGATGGGGGCCTGCCTCAACATCTCTGAGTCAAAAGAACTGCATTCAAATTCTAACCTTGCAGCTTCAAGCTGTGTGACCTTGGACAAGTCACTTCACCCAGTTGGGCCTTGTGTATAAGAGGAGGGGGTTGAGCTACACAATTTAAGAGCCCTTTCTGCTGCAAAACCTGTAAATCCTTTGTGCAATGAGTACACACACACACACACACACACACACACACACACACACCACTACAAATATGTACCCAAACATGTGACGAAAGCAATTTGGAAACCATAAGCACATAGAAATATGAGATCGTGTTATTATGTACTTAGACATTTGAGACACTGTTCTGTATGCATGACCTCCTCTCCCTCCTTCCCACCAGGCTCCAGACACCATAGCCAGACCTGTGGAGGCTCCTTAGACAGTGGGATCAGAGCAGGGAGGACACAGATAAAGACCATGAGGTACCTAGTGTTCATTTCATAGGGTGTTCATTTGCATTCTGATTCTTTTAAAACTATTTGCTCAGATTCTATCAGGAGCACAAAACCCAGACCTGGGCACCGTGGTCTCTGTCTGGGGCACTGGACCCAGACCTGGGCACTGTCAACTCTACCTGGAGCACCATATGTATAGAAGTATTACATCCACACCTGGGAGAGTAGCCTGTTGAGCCCTGAACATCACATCATGCCACCATACAAAACTGGATTGAGAGGGAGCATGGCATGATGGGTAGGAAACTGGTATTGGAGTTAGGAAGGTCTAGATTCAAATCCAGCCTCAGGACCTTACTAGTAGGTGACCCTGGGCAAGTCCACTTGTACTCTCTGTGCATCAGACTCCTCCTCTGTAAGAAAAGGGGGATGAAACTCTTCCAGTCTCTCTAAATCCAGGCGTTTGTTTTTTTAATTTTTTGCTTTCTGGAGGGCAGAGCAGTTGGGGTTAAGTGACTTGCCCAACGTCACATGGCTAGTAAGTGTTAAGTGTCTGAGGCTGGATTTGAACTCAGGTCCTCCTGACTCCAGGGCTGGTGCTCTATTCACTGTGCCATCTAACTGTCCCTGGATTGTGAGAGTTTAATTGGACTTGGAGATGATGGGAACTCTATAGATCATCCTAATCTAAAAGCCTCATTTTACAAAAATGGAAACTGAAAGCCAGAAATAGGAAAGGACCTGAGAAGAGAGCCTGTATTCAAGCCCAGGCCCTCTAACTGCAAGTACAATCAATATTTGTTCTTCTCTTTCTTTCTTTTTATTTGGGGGAGGGAGGGGAAGAGGAAGCATCACCAAGGCAAATCATTTTATTTTCAAGAACAGCTGGCACGTGTGCCCATGTATGTATCTAGATATTAACCCCTGCCTGAAATGCTCTCCTTTTAAGTTTTTTAAAATTCACTTTTGTTACTTTTCCCAATTAACATTTATTTCCCATCACTTCCACTTCCCCTCCCAGTCCCTGAACAATGAAAAGAAGGAAAGAGAAAATCCTCTTCAAGCTGAAGCATTCTCCACCATATATCATAGCATTGCCTCTATTAGAAATGAAATCATAAAATGATTTGTTGAGGGAACCAGGGACTCTAGAGATGGAGAGCTAGGTGGTGCCTGGTGTCAGGAAGATGAGTTCAAATCCAACCTCAAACACTTCCCAGCTGTGTGACCCTGAGCAAGTCACTTCATCCTGAGGCTGTCAGACCCCACTCCCACCCTGCATCTTCAGGTGGGCAGCCCAGACAGAATTTATCGGGGACACTTGGTGGGTGATGATGTCAGCAGGCTTGATTCACTTGGATTACCGAGCAACTTTGAGGAACTTTTCCCAAAGGAGGAACGGGTCAGAAGGCTATCTTCACACCAGAGTCGGCACGAGGTTGGGAGAAGCTGAGATGTCAGAGCTGGAGAGGACCCCAGACGTCAGTCCAAACCCCTTCATGCCGCAGATGAGGAAACTGAGCTCGAGGGATAACCAAAGGCACAGGAGCAGCATATATTGGGGTGTGATTCAAACTCCTTTTCTCCAAGCAATGTTGTACCATGGGAAAGGTGCTGGGTTTGGAGGATCCAGACCTTCATTCTGAGTTCTTAGGCTCCAAGCCCGGCTCAGTCACTGACTGCCGCAGAATCTCGGGCAGGGAGTTTCCAAAAAAAAGTGGGAAGGGCCTCTCATGGCCCTCCGAGCTCTGAATCTATCAGCGAGGGTCAGGACTACAAATACCAGGGTAGAAAACATTGTTGGAGAGCTGGGGCCTCAGAGTTCTCGCTAGCATTCCAGGACACCTGGACCCCACTTCAGCATTCTGTTTTCAGGCCCTTGGAGGGAAACCAGGCTCCTTCCTCTAGACCTCAGTTTCCCCATATGGAAAACATAGTCAGGACTGTAAGACCAGGGTGGAGGGTTAAGGAACGTCTGACTGAGGATCAGACTGCAAACCTAATCCTAGGTAAGCCTGGGCGGATCCCGTTTAAACCGGAGCCCAGAGCAACTCAGCCCTCCCCATCCTACCCGAAGGAATGGGCACGTGCGAGAATCCGGGAGGGCCGGGCTGAGTGGCGGGCGGAGCTTCAGCGGAGGGGCAGGATGTTTGGGGGTGGCCGGTGGCCTCTCAGAGGGTCCGGGTGTGGGCGGGGCAGAGGGGTGGGTCCGAATGGTGGGTGGGCGTGGCATTGTAGGAAGGGAGGGGAGCTGAGGGTAGGGATGGGGCGGCCATAAAGGCGGTCCCGGATCCGCGGCCGCCGGAGGTTCCTGGCCATTGCTGTGGAGGCTGGGGCCCTGGAGTGGTGGGGGGGGCCATGGCCACGGTCACGATCACTGCCATTGGGGTGCGGGGCGGCTACAGCCACGGGGTCCTCACCCTACTCTTCCTCCTCCTGCAGGTGAGCGGTCTCGCCGGGATTTGGGGGCGCCTCTTTGTTCCAGGGGAGACACGAGGAGCTGGGGGAGGGATAGTTCCTATGCCTCTAATTGCCCGCCGCCTTCTTCCCCTGCCCCGGAGGTCGCTCCAGAGTCTTTGTTGGGACCCTTACTGCTGGGATCTAGGAGGCGGGGCGGGGGCACTGGTGAGGAAGGCCGCCACTGTCCCCTCAGCTCCTCCTCCCTCCTCTCCCCCCTCCTCCCGCAGGTGGCACTGGACAGCGCGGATGGCAGCTGTGACCTCGCTGACCAGTAAGTTTGGAGGACCGCCCGGCGGGAGGGGGATCATTTCCCTACACCGCCCCTCCCCATCCACTGCTCTGGACTGGACTGTCCGCTCGATTCTCAGCACACACACCCCTTTCAGGGTTGGAAAAGCTCTCCGGGATTGCCCCCCCCCCCCCCCCCCCCCCCCCCCCCCCGGAAGCGTGCGGGTCACCAAACTCCTCAGCTGCTTATCCCCTATAGGAGCGGCTAAAAATAAACAGCCTGAAAAGCAGTGGCCCCCTCCCAATTCCCTTCCCTGCTTTCACACACACACACACACACACACACACACACACACACCAGACTCCACCCCCATCGCTGAACTGGAACCAGGGGGCTCCAGTGACCCCACCCCTTCCCCACTAAAGCCAAGAGGGGGTCCTCTGAACTGAGAAAGAGGAGACAGCTCTGGCTGGGTGTCCGGATTTATTCAGGCGAGGGGGTTACAGGACTAGGATCTCCTATTTGAAGAGGCTGTGATATGTGGGCCCCAGGTGGGGGGGGGGGGAGCGGTGCACAAGGGAATAGGAGATCCCTCAAGTGAAAGTGGTAGGTAGGTCTAATGAAGGTGGGCGCTGCCCTATCTGGGCTTAAGAGGCAGCTCTGGAGGGTCCTGGAAATCCCCTCCCCAAATGCATCAGTTCTATTGAAACCCAACCCAAGCCAGCAGCCCAGCCAGCTTCTCCTCCTTTCAAGGGACTTGCCCCAGCTCGTTTGGGCCCTGGATTCTCCTTCCAGGGCCTAGGGTGGGGTCCTAGAAGGCTTCCCAACCCCCCTCCCCACCCTAGGCTTAGACTCTAATTCCAGTTTCAGGTGAATCCCCCTTCTCTTCCAGGTGCCCTCCTAGTGCCAGCTGGACCAGCCTGTGGTATGTCTGGTAAGTGCCGAGCTGGGCAAGGAGCCCTCCACAGAGGCAGGACTGGCCTAAGCCCTGAGCTCCCCTGGCCGGTTGGACTGGTTTGCCCAGGGAGGGACACCTCTGCTGGCCTGGCCCAGCCCAACAGAGGGGATCTACCTGGAAACTTTGAGCTTCCTGAAATGGAGCTAAATGGGGAGGCCTCACCTTGATGCAGCCCCCAAGGAACAGGGAGTTGATTCAACACATCCTGCAGGGCCATTAGATACTAAGCATCCTGCCATGAGCCTTGCAGAATGGCCTCTGTAGCTCACTGGATAGACCAAGATCCCTATCTCCTCATCTGGGGACTTATGTCCCAGCCCCAGGTCATGTATACACTATGGCAAAGCTCCTTCCTCCTGGTCCCATCCACTTACACCTAACAGGTTGTGAGTGGGAGGCACCCAGTTAGGTACTGGGGGTATGCACCAAACATGAGTTTAGAATCCAATTCACTTGCAAGTTATGGCATTGTGATCTTTCTGTGGTCATGATTCTCTTTGAGAACCAAGGACAAACAACGAGTTTAGAATCCATCTTGAACAACCCTGCTAGGCGGGCAGGGCAGGGGGGTCTTGTGGCATTTTACAGATGTGAAAACTGAGGCTCAGAGAAGGGAATTCTCTTACCCAGGGTCACACAGCCTAGAAAACAATAGAGGATAGAGGCAGATTTTAATCCCAGGTCCTCTGACTGAATTCAGGTTCCTCTCCATTACATTTAGACATCATAGTTCCTGACTTTCTCATTTTATAGATGAGGAAGTTCAAACAGATTTTGGAGACAGCTGAGTCAGGACTAGAACCCATGTCTCCTAACTTTTTTTTTTTTTGTTTAATCCAATGTTATTTCCACCTTAACCATTGTCAGGCAGGGGTGGCATTGCTCAGAGACCTATGTTCCCAAAGACCTGTCCAACCTCTCCGATTTTCTCCCCACCTCTGCCCTGGGGGTTTTATCTTCCTTGCCTAAGAAGTAGAGAGAGGAAGAGGTTAGGGAGGAAGCTAAAGTTGTGCTCCTCCCACCCAAAGAAATTGGCCCCAGAGCAGATTAGAAGGGGCCAGGTGTCCAGAAATGCTGTGAGGCTCTGGAGTACAGTGCTGGTAGGATGTCATGGCATTCAGGGCACAGAGCTGATGCCTGGCTTCTCCTGGGCTGACCTCTCCACTGCCATCTCTACCCACCGCACCTTAGCTGGAAAACCTGAAGAGATGTCCCAGGAACAACCCCCCCCCCCCAGCCCATCCAGGCCTGCTCCCATTTATTCCCAGGGGATAGCTACTGGCACACAGTGGGACAGTTTTCTGTTCCAAAGTGGTCTCTCCTTTCTCCAGCTAGAGGTAAGGAGGACCTTGTCTCAGGACATCTCCTTCCATGAGGACCCGTTGATGGAACACAAATAACCGCTGAACTCTAGGGTCCTCTGCTCCCCCTGACCCTTCTTCCCCCTTCAGCCTCCTTCCTCTATCTCCCCCATGAGGCTAGATCCCTAAGCTCTGTATCTCCCTTAGGGCATGGCAGGCAGCCTGTGCCCAGCCATGCCTGTCAATTTCGCAATTGATTCCAGGGCACATCTTGTTCCTGAAGGGATAGTGTCAGCAAGGCTTGAGGTCATAAATGAAGCCTGGAGACAGCTGTCCCTCCCCATGGCTCCTAGGAAAAGTCAACTCCTTTCAAGCCAGGGCAAAGACCCTTTGGCAGCGGCTCCCATTTATAGACTGCTTTGTCCTCTCAATACCCTCTACAAAGTTAATTGTGTGTTATTCCCGTTTTAGAGATGAGGAAACTGAGGCTTGGACAGAGTTTCTCATCCAGATGACCTGGATTCAGATCTTGCCCCTGCTAGTTCCTGTATGAACCTGAACTAGTCATTTAACCTTCAATTTATTATTTTTTAAAATACATTTTAAAATTTTTATTTTCAGTTTCAAATTTTCTCCCTCTCTTCAGTCTCTCCCCTATCCATTGAGAAAGCAAGAAATACAATCCTCATTTTATATATTTCGTATATACTCTATATATGTACATATATGCATGTATGTATGTATGTAGTCATGCAAAACATCGAAGTCACTTAATGGTGCAGGGGGGAGAGTGCTATGGTTGGAACCAGGAAGACCCAAATTCAAGTCTTGTTTCAGACACTAATGATGAGACCCTGGGTAAGTCACAACCCCTCTCAGCTACAAATTGGGAGGTCAGTCGCCTCCAAGGATCCTTCCAGCTCTACATATCTGAGCCTGAAGAACGGAACAGGAATTTGGACCTATGTCTTTCTGGCTCCTCGTCCTTGATCTTTAATTATACCAGGCTCCTTTTGAAGAAGGGCCCACACCAAGCTTGTTCTAACAGTATGAAATGCCGCACGGTGTGGCTGAGTATGAAATCTTCTCAATGGGGAGAGCTTTTGAAGGATACTGGAAACCACTAAGACTATCAGCTTTTCCCATTTAGCTATGAAGAATAAGCAGATTCCCGGGCACTTTTGTCATTGTCTCAGTTACCAGGACCAAGACACCACCTGAAAGTGCCTTCCATTGGCATGGCACAGGAGATAATTAATGAAAGAGAAGGGCCTTCACTCACCTTAAAGACTGTAAAAGTTAGAGGCTGCTCAGCCCCTTGCACTAAGTACAGGAAGACTGGCCTTTGTGGTACTGGATGAAGGGAACAGGCCTCCCTTTGGACCCCATCAAAAAAGGAGGCTCACCCCCAGGTCCTCTGCCTCCTCAGGGACTGTTTGTGTGCTCAGTCCTTGAAGTTTGAAGAAATAACTGCAGAATCGTAAGAGCCAGGAGAAGCCTCAGAGGCCACCCTCTCATTTGACATATAAGGAAACTGAGGCCCAGGAGGTTGAGATCCATTCAAGGTGCCATAGGTAGTGACAGCAGATCTGGGAGCCCAGAGCTAATATGCTTACTCTCAAGAGTAAAGTTAGGAAGACTTGAGTTCAAATCCAGCCTCAGAGACTTACTGACTGTGTGACCCTGGGCAAAGTCACTCAACCTCTGTTTGCCTGGGCTGAGCGGGGATAATAACAGCCTCTGCCTCCCAGGGTTCCTCTGAGGAACAGATGAGATAATATTTTTCAAGAGCTTAGCAGGGTCCCTGACACTTTATAGATGCCAAGTAAATGCTTGCTTCCTTCTTTGCCCCTCACACTCACAGGCTGATCCTGTTGACTGTGTTCATGCTGCTCCTCTGTGGCATACTGGCCAGCTGCATCAAGTTCTGCTGCCATAGGAAGCGCCTGCCTGCCCAGACCACATTCCCCCTCCCCAGGCGGCCCTATGACCTGACAGTCATCACTGTGGACAATGACAGCACCATCCACAGCACCGTCACCTGTGAGTGCTAGCCAATGGGGGCGGGAGGGACAAGGCCAGAGGCACCAGGGGAATGGCAGGGTGGTGGGAGGAAGGTCGGGGGTCTGACCTTGGATTCAGACAAAGGACTGCCCTTGAGGGCCATCTGCGGCCTTGAGGCCAAAGGTTCCCCACCTCTGTGCACCAATCAGTCTAAGATGGGCCCCTATTAGATCTGCCCCAGGAAACCACTCTGAACCTTTCTGAAGCTGCTTCTGTTTCCAGCCTGGTCCCCCCCTGGAGAATACAGCTTCCTTCCCATGGGAAAGACTGGCCTTCCTTTCATTTAATCTTTAAATTCAAAGAAGCAGCTTGGCTTTGTAGATAGAAAGCTGGGATTGGAGTCCAGAATACCTGAGTCCAGATCCCACCTCAGACTCTTAGCTAGTCACCCGGGTCCCTTCCCTTTCTCTGAGTCTCAGTTTCCTTACCTCTAGAATGAGAGTTGGATTAGGTGATTTCCCAGGGTCTTCCAGCATTTAATCTGGCAGTGCAGGAGAGGAAGAGAAACCTCTTTTTTTTCCACACCAAGATCTGGAGTCCCAGCATTGGGAGGAGTCAAAGGTGGCCAGCTCTCACTCTAGATCTTTTCTGGGCTGAAATCCTTGGTGTCAAAGAGATCAAGAGATAACAAGCCCCATTGTTCTTGCTGGAGAATAGTTAGAGAGAATTAGGACACCCATTTTTCTAATGCTTGAAGTTTTCCAAGCCCTTTCCTGACTGATGAAAGAGGTGCCACAGATGTTTATGAAGAGCCTACTATGAGCTAGGCTAGGGCAGCTAGGTGGCACCATAGTGCATAGAGTGCCAGGCCTGAGTTCAAATCCCACCTCAGATACTAACTATACAACCCTGAGCAAGTCACTTCACCCGGTTTGCCTCAGTTTCCCCATCTGTAAAATGAGCTGGAGAAGGAAATGACCAATGGCTCCAGTATCTCTGCCAAGAAAACCCCAAATGGGGGCACGGAGAATTGGACAAGACTGAACAACAACAAATGTACTAAGCCAGTTACTGGGGAGAAGATACCAAATAAAATCACTCCCCCTGGGGGACTTAGGACAGTCCTCTCAGGACAGGAGCTGGGGTTCCATTAGTATAGGCAGACTCCCTCTTACCAACACAGGGTAGCCCCTGGGCTACAATTTAGAATCTTAGAGACCCCGAGAAGTGACTTGCCCCCTGTCACTGGACTTCCTGACCAGGAACCTAGCCTCTAACTATGAAACTGGGCTGCCCCATGTAGTCTTCTAAGGGCATAACAGTAACAATAGTTGTTCATACAGTGTTTCAAAGTTTTCAGAACTTTACATCCGAAGCCTCATTTGAGTCTTACAAAAACCACTCCGCAGAGGGAGGTACCCATTCTACAGAGACAGAAACTGAGGCAGAGAGTAAATTAATTACCCGCAGCTGCAAAGCTAGTGAGTATTAGAAGTGAGATTCAAAGCCAGGCATCTTCCTGACCCCAAGTCATTGAGGTAGCCTAGGAGGGAGAGCAGGGGACTTGGAGTCTGGATGACCTAAGTTCCAATCCTGCCCCAGGCTCTTCTTTCTAGCTGTGCAACCCTGGGCAAATCCCTTCACCTCTGTTGGCCTCAGTTTCCACATCTGTAAAATGGGGCTGATAATGGCACCTACCTGTGAGCCTCAAACGAGTTAAAACTTATTAAGGGGCTGTGCAGAGACCTCAAGCTACTTTGAAACATTCACTATTAATGGAAAGAACACTGTATTTGGAGTCAGAGAGCCTGGGTTCAAATCCTGATGCCGCCCTGTATTATCTGTGTGACCTTAGGAAAGTGTTGGACTAGCTGACCTCTAAGGTTTCTCCCAACTCTATGTGTAATTTACTGTGTGTACATATATATATCACATTTTATCTTTAGGGATGAGACCTTAGACTATATCTAGTCTAACATTCTTTTAGAGGCAGCTAAGTGATCTGGGAGCAAGCCCTGGACCTGGAGTCAGGAAGACCTGAGTTCAAATCCAGCCTCAGACACTTCACTAGTTTGTAACCCTGGGCAAGTCACCTCACCTCTTCTGCCTCAGTTACCCCATCTGTCAAATGGGGATAATAATAGCACCTACCTCCCAGGGATAATTTTTGGAAAGAGCTTCACAAACCTTGAGGTGCTATCTACATGCTAACTTATTACTACTATTCATTATTATTATTTATCAGAAGAGGAAAACTATGGGATTAAGACTCTCCTCTGGAGAGTGACTAAATAACCTTCAGGGTTCCTTCTAGCTTTGACCTTATGATTCGATGGTTATGTATAGTGGGTTAGAGGCGGTTGTGGCATCAGACCTGAAGCCGGTAAGATCTGAATTCAAATTCAACTTTTGGCACTCACTAACTGTGTGACTATGTCAGATGGTCATAGGTTTAACACTGGAAGGACCTCAGAGCTCATCTAGCCCACCCCCCCCCACTCCCCATTTGACAGCTGTGGAAACTGAGGCTGAAAAAGGGGGATTCATTTGCCCAAGGTCCTCAGGGTCTGAGCTGGGATTGTGTGTCTTGCCCAGTATCTTGGGTCTAAGCAATAGACCAAACACTTATTAAGCCTTTGCTGTGTTTGGAGCCCCGTGCTGGGCAATAGAGGAGATGGAAAATTTATTCAAGACTTCCTTTATTGCCCCCGCCCCTCATCCTGGACCTTGGATTCTAATCCAGGAGGGGGATGAGACTGCTAGCTTGTGTCCTAGTAAACTATAATATATAATGGAATGTGACAAGTGCATGTGGGTGGGAGACGGGGCTGAAATGTTCCCTGAGGGTCAAAGGAGAAAGTTCTTACCGTTTTGGGAGCAGCAGGGGATCAGGGAGGGCCTCATGGTGGAGGTGTTCTTTGATTTGGGCTCTTCCTCCCTTAGAATATTCAACTCAGGGGCCACCTGCTCATGGTTTATGTTGACTCCCCAACTCTTGCCCTGAAATTAGAGTTAGAATATATTTTAGAAGGGCAGCTAGGTGCCACAGTGAATAGAGCACCAGCCCTGGAGTCAGGAGGATCTGAGTTCAAATTAACCTTTACTAGCTGTGGGACCTTGGGCAAGTCACTTAACCCCAACTGCCCTGCCCTCCCCCTCCAAAAAAAAAAGATATAATATATTTTAGTACTGGAAGGGACCCACCCATTTTGCAGGGAAAGAAACTGACTCCCAGAGAAGTTAAGTCCCAAAGATATTAAGTAGCAGAGCAGGATTCAAACCCAGGTCACCTGGCTTCTAAGCCAGTGCTTTTTTCTCCACAGCACCACACTATCTTTCAAATTACTCCAATCATTTTTCAATTTTTCTTTTTTGCTTTGATCTGTAATTTCCCCAACATAGGAGCTCCTGGTGAGGAGCTTTCTTCAGCAATATGTAGCCTTTGGGGGGACACTGAAAGGCACAGTGACTTGTCCAGGGTCAAACAACCAGCGGGTGTCAGAGGCTCTGCTTGGCTGCAAGACCTGTTCTCTACCCACCACATGCTGCCTCCATTGGCACTTTTATGTGTTGTCTTACCACATTAGAATGAAAACTCCTTGAGGACAGAGGCTGTCTCTCTTTTTGCTATCATTAACACTTAGCCCAATAACTGACAGCATCTTAATAAAGACTTGTTTCTTTGGATGTATCAGAAATATTTAAATGAAGGAACGGGCATTTATGGAGGACATACTATGTGCTAAAGAGCGAAGGAAGATTAAAAAGTTACAAGCGTACTAGCCATGTGACTTTGGGCAAGTCACTTACCCCCAATTGCCCTCCAAAAAGCAAAAAAAAAAGTTACAAGCCTTTTCCCATTTTACAGAGCAAGAAAGCAAAGTCTATCAATCAGAGAAATAGAATGACTTGCCCAGAGTTCACACACATAGCAAGTTTCTGAGCTGGGATTAAAAATCATCCTTCTTGCTACCATATCATGTTGCCAAGCCTGGTGTACCTCCCTGACCCCAAGAGGACAGCAGGGCTGGAAGACCTAGAGGTCAGTTAGTCCAACATCCCCATTTTATAGATGAGAAATGTTGAGACCCAAGGATTTGTTCGAAGTCAGAGGTCACAAGTAATGAAGTGTTAGAAGTGAGATTCGAACCCAGATCCTTTGACTCCCAAGTTCTTAGCCTTTTCTACTCTTAGGTAGCCAGAGTGAAATGGGATTAACCAGTGAGTATTTCCTGGGCAAGGTGAGCTTTGAGCCAGGCCATCAGAAGTCTCTGGGCTGCTGTTCAGACACTATTGTTCAAGTCTGGCTGCACCACTGAGTCCCATCCTGACCACCACCCCTTCTCCCCCCAGGATGTATCCAACTTCCTTTGCTCTTTTCCTCAGCTTACAGCTCTGTGCAGTATCCCCTGGGCCCACCCCTGCCACTGGTGTTTCGGGAGATGGAGCCAGGCACCGTGTCCCCTCCGGCCTACAGCCTCTATGCCCTGGAGCTGCCCCCCTCCTACGAAGAAGCCATTAAGATGGCCAAACCAGGCTTGGAAGGGGCTCTGCCCTCCCAGAAGGCCGGCAGGAGCCCAGAACAGCCTGAGCCCTGTGGGGACATCCAGCCCAGGGGAGAGCCAGGGCCAAACCCCTCCCCAGACCCTGCAGAACCCCAGCCATAGCCCAGGAGCAAGAGGGGCTTCGGAAAGAGCTGCCCCAGGAACCTTGAGGAGTAGTGGGCCCGAGGGAGCAGCTGAGGTGGGAGGCTGATGGATGCTGTCCTTGATGTCCCCACCTCTGGCCTGGGGCCAGCTCGGCGACCTTCACTCAGAAGGGGATCTGGTGAAACCCAAGGAGCAGGCCGGTAAAAATAGCAGATGGCCCTGGCCAGCCCAGGCCTCCCTCCCCAGGGGGAGGAACGAAATGTCCTGGGCTCCACTCGCCTGACGTCATCGGGGAAGGAAGAGGACACTCGGGCCCCCCACCTGGGGGCTGTCAGTTCTGGCCAGGTCAAGCCAGGCCACAGAGGGGGAAGAGGGCCCATCCCCTGCATCCTCCCTCAGCAAGAACCATCTAGGAATGAGGCTGTGACCCCTGGCTGTGTGATGGTCACACTCTGCAGAAGGGCCTGAGAAGCTGAAGTTTGCCTGAAGGGAAAGGGCCCAAGCCCACTCAGGGGCTCAGTCTGGGGGCCAACTCTGGACACCAGCAGAGACTTCCCTGGCTTCCTCTTCCCACTCCCCGGCTGGCCCCATGTGTGTGTTGTGGGTTGGGGGGATGTGGAGTCTGGGTCCTAGCTCCCCTCCACAGGATCTCAGAGCCAGAAGGGACCTTCAGACACCATTTACTCTGACCCAGGCCTAAATAGGACTTTCCCCTTCGGTGGGCCCAACAGATGGTCATCTGGTCTTCAGAGAGGGGATGGGGAGAACTCATTCCCTCTACAAATCACCCATTAAGTGACGGGAAGATTTTCTTTGCATTAAGCCTAAATTTTGCCTTTTTTGTAACTTCTCCCTATAGCTCTCCAAGGCCAAGTAGGGCAAATGTCATCACCCTTCCATGTGATAGCGATTCTGATGCTTGGAGAAGTTCCGTGGCCTCCCCTCCCCACCCCAGGGTGCCCTTCCCCAGGCTAAAAGTCTCCCTTTTCTTTAATAGCCATCCTCATCGTTCTGGCCGCCCTCCTCTGGGCCCTTGCTTCCACATCTGGGCCTGATACTGGCCACCGCTGAGGTGGAGGTGGGGCTGCAGGGCAGCCCCTGGCGGGGCCTGGGGTGGGGGGGGGGGGCAGGGGCCAGGGGTGTGTAGTGGGAAGGAGGAGTTCCTTTTGTCTTGTGGTTGAATTAACTGCTCCAGTCTAGCTGTCTGCTTTGATTTCTATGGTTTTTTTTCTTTTTGGGGGGGGGGGGGGAAGTGGAAAAAAAGTAAAGTTTTAAGGATTTTTTTCCTGTATTGATTGAAGTTAAGTGGCGGTGGGCCTTGGCCTAGCCTGGGGGAGGAGAGCAAATTTGTTGGGGCAACAGCCTTCTCTCTGCTGTCTGTTCTTCTCCCAATGACATAGCTAAATTGACAGAGCATTTATTAAGAACTTACTGTATGCCAGGCAAAGGTAGGTTTTGAACCCAGGGTTCTTTCAACTTCCCCAGATCTAAATCTAGAGCCCTGACCTTCTGATCTGTGACTGTACAATGGGAGAGGGCAAGGTTATATAACAGAAGGGGTCCTTAACATGGTTTAGTGGGTAGAGCACCTGACCTGGAATTGGAAAGACCTGAGTTCAAATGCAGCCTCACACATTTATGAGCTGTGTGACCCTGGGCAAGTTCCTTAACCTCTGTTTGCCTCCGTTTCTTCATCTGTAAAATGGAGATCATAATAGCACCTATCTCCCAGGGTTGTTGTGAGGCTCAGATGAGATTATATTTGTAAAGCCCTTAGCACAGGGCTTGGCATGCAGTGAGCTCTGTATAAATGTTAGCTATTCTCGGCCCTGCCTTTGATACTGATGGACGTGCTGTGTGACCAGGGTCAAGTGCATTTGCTCCTCTAGGCCCCAGCAGGGGGCCCTTCCTTCCTCTGGAGGGGTCATCTGGTTGAAGGGAAAGAGGATCTGAACTGAACACCTACCTCAGGCCTTCCTGTGGGAAGGGGGGGGGGCGGTGCGAAATGGTGAACCATTTCACCTCTGCCATTTACCGTGTGGGTGATTCCCCAGCCCTCCATTTCCTCATTTATAAAATGAGAAGGTTGGGCTAGGCAACCCCCCTCTGCTCTAAATGTCTATTATATGCTTCTATTGGCTAGGTCCAAACTCCCCACTTTACAGATGGGCAAAGTAAGGTGCGTGGGGAAAGTGTGACCCACTGCAGGTCACAGGGGAGATTGCTGAGCCGGGATGTGGGGACTGCTGGAAGCAACCAAAGACCCCGTACCTGAGCAGAAACCTCTAAAGTCTACCCCCTGCCAAAGGCCTCCTATCCAGCCTAAGTCTGCCTCTGGACTCCCGTCAGGCTTTATGACCCAGTAACCCCTTCATTTTCCAGATGGAATGTGGAACTTAGGCCCTGGGACCCCAGAAACCAGCGTCCTCAAGCTGCCCAGGTGCTAGTGATGGGCAGTGGTCAAAAGTTCTCCCTTCAGCTTTGCCTTCCCCACCCCCAGCCCTGGGCTCAGAGGTTTTGTTCATTCCACTTCCCTTCCCATTGGGGGAGGGAGGAGGAGGCATCTCAGGAGGGGGTGGCAGGACTCCAAAGCTGATGGAATCCTGAAATGGGGGGGGGGGGGACTCGCACTAGCACCTCTGACACCACTGGGGCTTGGGCCTGACTCCCCCAGAGCTGAGCCTGCAGGGGAGCCATTAAACAGATTGGGAGGGGGTAGTCAGAGCAGAGGGTCTGAGGAAGGAGTGGAGGTGCAGGAAGGGATTTCTGAGGCTCAAAAGGAAGTCCTTACAATGAAAATTTATTAAACAGGAGTTTGCAGGGGAGGGGCACTGTGTTGACCAATCAGGACCCAGGTTGTCTGTCCGTCCCTACTGGACCAGCTTAAAGGATTCTCCAGTCATCATGGCCACAAACTCTGAAGGCATGAATTTGGGAGTCAGAGATCATTCCCACCCCACAGAAGAGACAACAGTCCTCTGAACCCCAAATCCTCCCCCTCATTCTCAATGGCAACATTGTGAGGGGGTCTGGGCTTTACTCCCAGCATGAAGAACTGTCTTCTTAGTCTACGAGAGTGGTACAAAGGCAGCCCCCCACTCTAATTCAATGACCAAGGGGTGGTGGACTGCCGCCTTACAGAGGTACATTTTACTTGGGTCTGAGCCTTAACTGGGAAATCCCAGTGCCCTTCAATGCAGCCCAAGAACACCCCTGAAAGGGAGCTGCTGTCTCAGGCCTCCCCACCCCTATCCCAGCAGGGGAGAGGAGAGGAGAGTCCAGCCAGCCAAGCTTGGAGCTCAGCTTCCCCATCCCAAAATTTCCCTCAATATTCCACCATTGAGGAAGCCAGAAGGAAAGATTGTCTCTCAGCCTAGGCGTCCCAGAGAGGAGGGAGAAAGAGAAGGACCAGGACAGAGGGACAAAGGCAGAGAACAGAAGGACAAAGAGAGAGGGGAGGGGACAGGCAGAGAGAGATAGAGGGGAGAGATGGAAAGAAAGAGAAGAGGAAGGAGCGGGCAGAGACAGAAAGGAAAGGAATGGGGACAGAGAGCAGAGAGGGGCTGTGGACAAGGACAGAGGCAGACAAAGGCAGAGGCAGACAGGGAGGGACCAGGAGAGATGGGGGCAAAGGCAGGAGAGCTCCAGACAAGGATGGGAATGGGAAAAGAAGGGCAAGGCAAGTGATGGAGACCGAGGCAGAAACAGAACCAGGCACAGGGACGGGGCCAAAGAAAGATCCAGACAGAGATGGTGGATGAGAAAGGAAGGGACGGTGCCATTAGGAAGAGACATGGGGCTGAGCTGTCCCTCTCCAGCGCGGGCTGCACAAAGGGGATGGGGCTGCAGCATCCTCGCTCCTGGTACCCGGGGGGGCTGGCCCTTCCTGAGCCTCTATTGCCCCCTGCTGCCAGGCTAGCGAAGGGCAGCCTCCCTGCCCCTGCCCAAGCTACAGGTGGGGTGGCTCTGGGCACTGGGCTGGGGAAGGGCAGGAGGCAGATCTAGGGCCAAGGGTCCCCTTGGGTTGGGAGATTCCGACCAATGGGCCTGGCGGGGGGGAGGGGACGGGTTGGGTCCTGGGGACAGCGGGGGTAGGGGAACACCTTTACCTTCATAATCAATGGTTCCATCCCCATCTTTGTCAGCCTCTTTCATCATCTGCTCAGCTTCCACCTCGTTAAGAGGTTCCCCAGCATTCATGAGCACATACCTAACACAGGGGATGCCCCAAACCCCACAAAGCTGAAGCAGGCTCGCTTCCTCCAGGAAGGCTTCCTGTGGTCCTCCCTTCCCCCTCCATTCCTATTTATGTGGCTCACGCCAGTGGCCAAACAGGATTGACTGCCCACAGTTCAGCCCTCAGACTGGGGGCTTCCCAAGAGTAAGGGACTGACTTAGACTGTGCCCCACCCTCCAGAGTCATGTTTGTGGGCTCCCTGAAGGCAGAGGTGTGTCTCCCTGTCAGCACAGGTTTTCCCCCTTTAATTTCCTCCTCCAAGGTCTTCATCCCCAGCACTGGTGAGACCAAGCTCACAATATTCTGCTGCCTCCTGGCCCCCATTCCCATGCAGGATTTCCCCTGCCCTCACCACACACACACACACACACACACACACACACACACACACACACACATCTCACTTGAGCGTGTCCCAGTCTATGTAACCTTTGGCCTCCTTGTCAAAGACCTTGAACGCTGCCCTCAGCTCAACATCCTGGTTTTTGGCTTTCTCGTGATAAATGCCCATCAGTGACAAGAAGCCATCACAGTTAAAGGTGCCTTTGTCTGAAAGGAAAAATCAAAGTTTCCCAGATGCGGACATGAGGCAACCTCTGGTATCTGTGCTCCAGGAAGTGGCCCCATCTCCAGGAGGACAAGGACTGCTTCCCTCCCTCTGCCCCAGATTGTGGGCTCCCTGAGGGCAAGGATGGTGTCTCCCCCCTCAGATAAGGCTCTCTGTCTCTTCCCCACCAGACCAGAGACTCCCTGAGGGTAGGAGCTGTGTGTCCCCCCTTCCCCCACTGGGAACTCCCCAAGTGCAAGGTCTGTCCGCTCTCAGAATGAGCGCTACCTCCCCCGCTCAGACTGGTCAGTGGATGGGATAGGAGTGAGAGGGCCAGTGGGTGCCCAGCCCGGGGTCCTCACTGTCTTTGTCCACTTCCTTGGCCATTGTCCCCAGCTCGCTCTTGGTGGGGTTGATGCCCAGTAGGCTCATTAGCCGTTCCAGCTCACTGGTCTTCACCAATCCGTTGCCCTCCTCATCAAACATCTCGAAGACGCCCTTGTATTCCTTGATCTGATCAGCTGACAGTCGGTCCGTCTGCAGAACACCAGACCCATGATCATGTTCACAGTCATGGAATCCATTTCCATACCGTGGGAGGCACAAAGACCCTCAAGGAGCTTACATTCTACTAGGTTAATTTCCTCCATCCCTACCACTACAGCTTCATCCCATTTGCCCTGTCAAATGGTGGACCAAGGCACAACTGGGTGCCAACCTAGAGGGGCTCTGGGCAAGGCTTACAGATGGGGAACCCACCCACGGCTTCCACATATTCACTCCTGCTGTCCTAAATTCAGAGTCTCATGGAACTGAAAGGGTCTTAGAGATGATCTAGTCCAACCCTATCATTTTACAGATGGGTGAACTGAGGCCCAGGGCACAAGTATGACTTGCCCAAGGATGCTGGTGGCAAGTGGCAAAGCCAGGATTCTGATGCCTAAGTGCTTCCAGGGAAGCAGTTTTGTTGTTCTCCAGTCATTTTCAGTCATATACAAGACTTCATGACCTAATTTAAGGTTTTATTGGCAAATATACTAGAGCAGGTTGCCATTTCCTTCTCCAGATCATTTTACAGATGAGAAAACTGAGGCAAACAGGGTCAAGTGACTTGCCCATGGTCACACAGCTAGTAAGTATCTGAGGCCAGGTTTGAACTCAGGGGTATATGTCTTCCTGACTCCGGTTCCAAAGGCATGAGTCAGAACCTTGCCCAGAGAAGGAAGCTGCCATCTCTATTCCCCATACCCTTCTCTGACCTCATCACTCTCCCCCTTTCCCATTCCCAGAACCCCTGATGACTTTCCCTAAATAGGAGGGGGGATGAAGAGGAGAAAAAGACAGAGCTATCCCCCCACCCAAGGAGGAGATAAGGAGCAAACCTCAACATGGAACCTTCTTGTACATCTCAGATTCCAAGCATCATCCTGGTCCCAAGAACTCCTAGAAACTCAGCTAGCTCTGTGTTACCTACAACTAACACCATCTCCTCCCATACCCACTCATCTGCTATACCCATCCTCCACTTCCAAGCAGAATGAGCTCCACGAAGACAAACCAACCCAAGACCATTTATTCCAACCCAAGACCTTGTCTTCGGAAGGCAAATCCGACCCCAAGACAAATTAGGCTTTTGGATTATGCCTGGTTTGGGCAGCTGGGGCAAATGCTTTCCACTTCTTCCTCTCCTCTCTCTCCACTCTCTCTCTAGGTTCTTCCAGCAGCTACCAACAGGTTACATTACCATCTCTATCTAGATGACTTCCTAATCTATCCATACAGCCAGCTCCAGTCCCTCTACTGAGCTCTAGACTCACATCACCAACTGACTGCTCGCTGAATATTTCCAACCGGACGTATGGTGCAGATTGGTAACTTGACATGGCCAAAACAGAGCTCGTTATCTTCCTACCCTCAAAAAACCTCCTCTTCTGTTTTCCCTGTTTCTATTGAAGGAAGCACAATCCTTCCAGGCATTAATTCAGTGCTATTCACCATTATTCCTTCTCCCCGGTGCCTCATCCCCAAAATCCCTTCTTAAACACAGGTAGCTAAGGGGTTTCAGTGAAGAGAGCATGGGACCTGGAGTCAAGACCTGAATTTAAATCACAACTCAAACATTTACCAGCTGTGTGACTTTCAAAAAGAGACACTTGCAAAGCTATGTGCCTGGCATATAGTAGGTGCTTAATAAATGCTTATGCTATCTGTTCCTTTCCCTGTGACTAATCAGTGGTCTGGTCTTGCCAAGTCTATTCCCACAATTCCCTTTGCCTCCATCCTCTTCTCTCCAAAGGATCTCATCCTTCTTCCTGTATTAATTGCAACAGCCTCCTAAATGAACTGTTTCCAGTTTCTTCCTTCTTTACTCCCTTTTCCACATAACTGCCAAAATGATCTTCCTACCACTCTGCCCATGTCACCTCCCTGCTCAAAAATTTTATGTGGCTCCCTATTACCTCTAGGATACACTTTGGCTCTTTCTTACCTTTCACACCCTCTACAGCCTAGTCAAATTGCCCTACTTATTCCTCTCCTAAATCCCTTACTGTACCCTTAAAGGTGGGAGAACATTCTCTTTACCGCCTCTGTGCCTCTCATCAGGCTGTTCCCCACACCAGGAGTGCCCTCTCTCCTCACCTTGCCTCTCCCAGCATCCTTCAAGTTTCTACTAGTTCACCACCCAGTATGGGAAGCCTTTCTTGATCTTCCTAGTCCTCAGTATTCTCTCTTTTTTCCACAATTCATCTTGTATATAATTAATCTATATATCTATTAATTAATCTATTAGTCTGTGTTGTTTGAGCATGCCATATTGTTTGAGCATGCCTCTCCCCTCAAGTAGAACGTAAGTTTCCTGAGGACAAGAATTGTTCAGTTTTGTCTTTGTATTGCCATTAAATAGTGCCTTGTACCTAGTAGGTGTTTAATAAATGCTTGTTGGTTTGATTAGATTCAGCAAGGGTCAGAGAGGATGTACTCTGTGATTTCTTGGGAATAGGGAATTGCCCCTACAGAAACCCCCTCTGCCAATGGAGATGAGATCGACAATTATCCTGCCATTTTTATTCTTGGGTCCAGGGTCACACAAAGGCGGGACCTGAACTGTCTTTCTGTTTCTGAAGTCAGTCCTCTCTCCAATCCACCACACTGTCCGCCAGTGCAGAGCTGGCCATCATGGGTTCCTTAGCTTAGAATTCTAACTATTCCCATTCTGCATACCTTCGCCCCAGCCCCAGCCTGAGGGTCACTGCCACGTGGGTTTACTCTGGAGAGGATCACTGCGTTCGGCCGTACTCACCATGGTCCAGCTGAGTTCCGTGGGGCTGTTCCTGTGTCAATCCTGCTCAGGTTTGAACAGGAGCAGAGAGCTGTGCTTTAGTCTCAGCCCAGGGCTGGGCACTGTTCACCCCATTCATTCCCCTGGGGCTGGGGCTTCCAGAAGCCATTTATGGTTTGGGTAGCAGTAAGCAGGGACCCTATTTTTGGACACTCATTATCTCCTTCGGGCTGCTCCTGTCTGTCCCCTTCCTACCACCAAGACACAATACTGTTCTATATCTTGCCACTGCACCCAGATAGCTTTGGAGGAGAAAATGAGACCGGCAACTTTGCACAGCCCTTGCTCACTTACATCCAACTCACCGGAAAGCCATAGCGTCACCTTCCTGATGTCATGGTCCTCTTCCAGAACAAAGGACAAACAATAGCAAATTCTCAGGTAGGCGGTCACACAGTGTCTTCCTTTCCTGCCTATGACTCAGGGTCCAAGTTCCCAGACTCCCATAGAACAGGGGATGGACTTCTGGGAGGCTCTGTCCTATCCAGGAACATTTCTCTATACCCTCCAGCCTCAGTTTCCCCACCTGAAGCAAATGATGCTTCAGTTTGATTCAGCAACAAATGTTTTTTTAAATATCTATTCAGTTCAAAGCAGGGAGGTGGTGGGAGGGGGAAAGGAGGGCAAGGAATACACAAAAAACACTCAAGTTTAATCTGTTATTAATATTTTATATTATTATATCATATTCCTAAGTCTAGAGACACGCAACAAAATTATAAATCAAGTCCTGATTTGTAGTGTTTGCCAATTCCTAAGATATCTCTACTCATTCTGAAAATTTAACTCTTGGCTGTCAAACGAGCTCCTTTGTGGGGAGATACAAAGACAGACAAAAATAAAGCATTCCCTTGCCCTCAAGGAGCTGACGTTCCAGTAGAATTATAGGGATACAATTCACAGACTATGAAATTATTATTATTATTGAAGGAGAGAAAGAAAACACTGACAATGGGGACATCAGGGAAGGCTTCCTGTAGGAGGTGCCAGCTCAGTTGACCCTTGAATGAAGGTGAAGTGAGGTAAGAGTTCATCTGACTTCTAAGGTGATTCTGGAGGGCCCCTGTCCTCAAGGAGCTTACAGTCTGATTATGGAGACAAAAGTCATACATAGGAAACTTATAGAGCAACACCTGGAATCGGTTCTGGCCTCAGATACTTAACACCCACACAAAAAAACCAGCCATGTAACCTTAGTCAAGTTACTTAACCCCAATTGCTTTTTAAAAAAAAATTTACCTCTGGTAATTAATTGTGTGACTATGGGCAAATTATTTAGCTTTCTGAGCCTCAATTTCCTCATCTATAAAATGGGGGCACTTGTACCTATTTCACCTGCTTCTTAGGAGGGTCAAATAAGATTATTTACACATTAGTGTGACTTTTCTAGAGGCCATAAAATTATGAATAAATAAATAATATATAGAAAGTATATATATGCATATATACTCTGTGTGTGTATATATATACATATATTACACACAGACAAACACTCTCTCCCTTCTGTCATTAATCTATATAAATTGCTTTCTAGTTATTATTAATTGTAAAAGTCTAAAAGTCAGAGGAAGGATCTGAACTCAGGTCTCTCCAGATAATATGGCCAATACTTTTTTTTTTTAATCTTTTTGTCATAAATTTTTTTTTAAATGGATGTTTCAATACACAAAGAATAAGAGAGTTGTATATGAAACTGTGAATATCTGTTATGAACAGTTTGGTTTTTTACAGGATATGTTCAGTTTCACATGGTGGTAACAAAGTTGCCCTGCCCATGTGGGTCGTCTTCTGAACTTTCTTCTCTTTTGGGGAGTATTTTTGCCATCGCTCTTCCCACCACTTTCTGTCTGTGCCCCAGTGGTTAGAATGAAGTGTTTAGCTGGGTGGTACCCTAAGAGTTGGCCCATGAGGAGCCTGCTGAGAGCTGGAAGTGACCTAAAGGATTTAGGATGTGGCCAAGCAGGGGGAGCAATGCCAGCAGGGATGAGCCAGGGGTATGGGACAGGAAGGGCAGGGAAGATAAAGGGGAAAGGAGAAGGGGAGCAACCCTCCAGGAGAGACAGTCCATGGACTCACCTGCAGTGAGAGGACCTGAGTTCAAATCCTATCTCTGATGCTTACTGCCCATGTGACTTTGGGCAAATTATCTCACCTCCCTGGACCTCAGTTTCCCCATCTGTCAAATGGAGTCTGGGGAGACTAAATACTTGGAAAAAGAAAAGAGAAATGCAGGCAACTTCTGTGAAGTCTAGACTTTGGTCTCTAGATAAGTCTGATTAATGTGTAAACACCCAACCCTGGGATTCAATGTGTTCCCTTCCAGATTTGGTTCCGGGTACCCTTATAGTCTTATCTCAAGAGCACTCTAGCTCCTAGGGGGCAGTGTGGAGAGAGCATTGGACCTGGAACTCAAGTGCACCTGGGTTCACCTCCTTCCCCTGAAGCCCACTAGCTGTGTGACCATGGACAAAACATTACTTAGTTCTCACAGACTCAGTTTCCCTAGTTATAAAAGTGCCCATCATGTAGTAGGCTCTTAATAAATGCTTATTAATTGATTGATTGACTGAAGCCATACATCTGATTGGGGTTCCTGGGAGGCTCTCATGAGGTAGACATTTGCAAACATTAAAGTACCATAGAAATAGCAGACATTGGCATATTGTACCAAGCTCTGCTATTTTGGAATTCCTCTGCTTTTCTTGTCTTCTCCCTACTCTGCCCAACCATTCTGTCTCTCCATGACTGTCTCCATATAGAGTCCACTCATCCCTCTCTCCTTAGAGCCTTGCTTCCTTCACTCCTTTCCTTCCCTCCTTTTTCCCTCCTCTCCTTCCTCCCTCCCTCCTTTACTCACTTCCTCCCTCCTTCTCTTCTTCATTCCATTTCTTCCTCCCACCCTCCTCCCTTCCTCCTTCCTTTCTTTCTTCCTTCCCTTCTTTTCTTCCTCTCTTCCTTCTTCCAGGACCTAGCTAGTTCTTCCATAAAACTTTTCATGCCCAGGGGTGGCTAGGTGGCACAGTGAATAGAGCACCAGCCCTGAAGTCAGGAGGACCTGAGTTCAAATCTAGCCTCAGACACTTAACACAAAAAGTAGCTATGTGACCTTGGGCAAGTCACTTCACCCCAATTGCCCTCCAAAAAGCAAAAATAAAACTTTTCATGCCCTTCTCCCTCCCCTCCCTGCCAGGTGAAAATGATCTCTCCCCTATCAGATATCTAATAGTTGTATGGGGTACAGGGACCCCCAAAAGTACAGGGACCCCAAAAATCCTCTACTCAAATTTTATAAAACCTTAGAGATGTCTCAAGGTAAGAATAGGAAACATTTATTCAGTTTTCCGAAGAGGGCATCACCTCCACCAGGACAGACTAGTGGAAGGAGATGTGTTACAGAAGACAAAGCAAGGTTATTATACCCTGGTGCAGACCAATCCCCTCCCACCACTATCCCTTATTCCCATTGGCTAGGAGGTGGTCTTACAGTCTAGGTGCAAAAAAGATTGGCAAGGAAACAGGGTATAGCCAATCCAAGCGTACATATCCTTTTTTGGCAAACTTAATGCTGATGTGGCGGTAAGGGAGGGGGAAGGATCCTGAGCTGTGTCATTTCTTTTTTTTTTTTTTTTTTTTGCCTTGTGGGTGTTCAGTGTCTGAGGCCAGAACCGAACTGGGGTCCTCCTGACTCGGGGGCATTGCTTTTCTCACTGCACCACCTATCCACCCTGTGTAATTTCTTAGGAAACCAGAACTTAGGCCTGTCCCGTCTTACAAAAGTCTGTGCCTAGTTTGGGGATAGTCTCTCTCTCACCACCCTGCGGGGTCTTCACAAAAGGTACATCCCACTCACGGTTTTCACCCACTATTCAATCCCCTCTAATTGACCGACTTGGTTGTTGCCCTCGTACACCAGTTCATCTCCTGCCTTTATCCATTCCTGGAATACCTCCCTCTTCCCCCTCTTCCCCCTCTTCCCCTCCCCTCCCCCTTGTGGATCCCAAACTTCCTTCCAAGCGCAGCTCACCTTCCGTGTCTTTTAGAGGCCCTTCCTGATTCACTCTCACCCCCAAGTGTTAGTGCCATCTCATTGATACCTCAGCATAGAATACAATATACAGAGAGAAGACCTCCCAGGGGGAAAATCGGGCAGCTCAGGTAGGAGGCCTCTAGGGGGCACCACAGTGCACAGAGTCCAGAAAACTAAAGTTCAAATCCTGCCTCAGACCCTTACTAACTGTGAATTTGAGAAATAATAATCAGTAGTAATAAATAACATTTACATAGCACTTTAAGGTTTGCAAAGTGCTTTACAAATATTATCTGTTTTGCCTTACAAAAACCTCTATTCTCCCCATTTTACAGATGAAGAAACTGAGGCTGGCAGAAAGGAAGTGACTTGCCCAGGGTTACTCAGTGAGGACTTTGAGGTCGCACTTGAACTCAGGTCTTCCTGGATCTAGGATCTATCTCCATTGTGCTACCCCCTAGCACATGGCTGCCAAGTCCCTTAACTTGTCTGCCTCAGTTTCCTCATCTGTGAAATGAGATTAATTGAAGCACCTACCTCCCGGGGTGGTTGTGAGTTTCAAACTGAGATCATATTTATAGAGTACTCTGTAAACCTTAAAGTGTGTGTGACTCTGGACAGTGTCTGGGGAATCTCTCTAAGACTCTAAGTCTCAAGGAAGATGCCAAACTGCATTGGCAATGTGACCACCCGTCTCACCCTGATCCCTATAATTGCATTTGCTTTTCTGGACACATGACGTCTCCCTCCCTCTACCAAGTCAAATGTAAACCTATTGAGCGCAAGCCCTGTTCCTTATTTTAATCTTCCCAGTGCCCACATACACAGTAGGTACTTAATAAATGTTCTTTGATTACACTTGGGCATGAATGCATCTTCCCACCACTAGATGATAAGCTCTTAGAAGGCAAGGATTTTACTGTTATCTTCATGTTTCCAACTGAGCACAAGATCCTGCATACAGTAGGTGATTAATAAATGTTGGTTGAAATGAATTAGGCCTTAGGAAATTTAATCTGGCAACCTCTGTGGGAAAGATTAGAAGGGGAGAGACCAGAAGCTGGTTAGGAGGCTATCATAATAGCCCAGACAAGAAGAGAAAAATATTTTTTAAATGGATGATTGGATGGACAGATGGATGGAGATAGATGGAGATCTATCAACATATAGATGATAGACATAAGGATGAATGGAGAGATAATAGATAAAATGATAGATGTATAGATAGGCAGATATTTGGATGGAAGAAGGAAGGATGAATGAATCAATGGAAGGATGGATGATAGATAAATAGATGATAGATATAATGATAAATGGATAGATAGAGAGATGGAAAGAAAGGAATGGATGGATGGATGGATGGATGGATGGATGGATGGATGGATGGATG
>NW_027187400.1:37759047-37793948 GCF_028583685.1 Petaurus breviceps papuanus
ATGGATGGATGGATGGATGGATGGATGGATGGATGGATGGATGGATGGGTGGGTGGATGGATGGATGGATGGGTGGATGGATGGGTGGATGGATGGATGGATGGGTGGATGGATGGATGAATGAGATGAAGGACTGACTTAAAGTGGGGACATAAGTAGAGAATAGAGGCCATGGCAATGGAACATATATTTTAGAATGAACAAGTAGAAGGTAGAATGACCAGGTCTAGGGAAATGATTAGATGTGGGTGGCTAAGAGGAACAAGTTCTCCCAGAGGTTCAGCCTGAGAGAACGGTGGGGATTCCTCAAGATTTGAGACCTGGAAACTGACCCAGAAACTGTGTGTACTCTCTTTCCCATGGCCCCAGGTAAAACTCAGCCTCTCTGTTTTCCAGGGTAGGCCCTCATCATGGGGAGGCACCAGGGAGCAGTGCCCTTTACATCAGAGATTGGGAAGGCTCCCACCAGCACCACCCCCCAAAGGCCCTATGAGAAAATGGCTCCCCTTCTGTTGGAGGCCTGGATCCTGAATGACTCAGAATCCTGACTTCTAAGTGACTCATTCAGTGCCCTGGCCTGAGGTGGGGGAGAGGGGGGGAGCAGGGAGGGGACTAGGAAAATCCTCTATAGGAGGAGGCAGGTGGTGCCCCAGCTCCCCAAGGCCCAGGGGCTCCATCCTGGCGGTCATGTGAACCAGAGCTGTCTGTCCCCGGCTATTCTGGGTTTCCTCCTGGAAAACTGATCTTTCCTTTTGAATCCTGAGGATCAGGAATGAGTCCCAGGAGAAGCTAGGGTTCCGGGACTGGTAATGGAGATCCCACACAGACTCACACTCAGACCATGAGCTCCAAGACACACCCCACTCAAACACCGAAGGTGAAATTCAATTTCCACGCATATAAGGATACCGCCCACCCTGTGCTCATCTGCCCACCCTCTCCTTCTCTAGAAGTAGAACTTTTAGGGATTTCTTATTGTCCAGTCATTTCAGATATGGCCAACTCTCCGTGACCCCATTTGACGTTTTCTTGGCAAAAATACTAGAGTGGTTTACCATTTCCTTCTCCAGTTCATTTTACAGATGAGGAAACTGAGGCAAACAAGGTTAAGTGACTTGCCCAGGGTCACACAGCTAGGAAGTGTCTGCGGCCAGATTTGAACTTAAGAAGATGAGCCTTCCTCACTCCAGGCATGATACTTTGTCTACTTCATCACCTTGCTGCCCCCATCTTTAGTGACAGGGAGAGAACAAGAGCTCTTCCCCTCTGTAGGAAGGACTCATTTTCTTCCTCTTCCACCCACAGGGCTGCTGGTCTCAGTCTTCCCAACCAGGGAGCAAGAGATATTTGCCTCCAGTCCTTGAGCCACAGCTCAGGATCTCCCTTCCTCTGAGTTTTGAGGCTCCCCACACATCTGTCTCTGACAAGAAAAGAGAAGCAGCCTGTCCTGTTTTGTTTTCCTTTGGGTTTGGGGTCTTTTTTTGAGAAGGGGAAGCCATTTCCAGAGCTGTAGCTCAGAATTTGGTGGTAGAAGACCCCACTTCTTTTCATACCACAACTCCAAGCCCCAATGGAGGAAGACCCCCAGACACTGATTGCCCCTCTCGCTATGGCCAAGGAGAGGCAAGGTGTCTGTGTCCAGGAGAAAGGTCCCACAGATTCCCCTCACCACACACACACACACACACACACACACACACACACACACACACCATTGACTTCTTAGACTCTAGGCTTCCTAAGTTTTGGGGTGGACAGTATGGGAGGGAGGAAGACCACAATGACAGATGGGGGTGGAGGGAAGGGGCTGGATCTCTGTCCTGGTCCCTTTGGGGATCCGGAGCTATTGGCAAGACAGGTGAGGCCTCTTGTCCCCATATAAGGGGAGCAGCCCCTACTCTCCACTAGAGATATAAAAAGCTATTAAGAAGCTTATTCCCTTGACCACTGGCCCAAGGCTGAAAGCTGCTGAGGCAGAAAGCATTAGCACTAATGGGGTCAGGGGGGTGAGTGGGGGGACTGTGAGCATTCTGGAGCACTTGCCTGGCATGTCCTCCCTCCCTCCATCTCCTCCCAGTGAAATCTTAGCCATCCCTTAAGGCCTAGCTGGGGCAGCCACTGCCTCCTCCACTGTGCCCTTTCCAGATCCCCCTCCAGGCCATGGCCCCCTCTCCCTCCTCAGAATTCCCACATTTCTTTTCTTCCCCTTGGTTCCACTCCATCCTGTGCCAGCCTCCCAGGCTCCCTGTTAGACTGTAAGGTTCCCTGAGGCCAGGGAACCAGCAAGACCATCTTCTTAGCCCTTTGGCACCTGTGAGAGTGTGAACTCACATGTTGAATGAACAAATGAATAAGCCTTCTCCAAAGTAGGGCACCAACATCCCCAGGGTCAGAAACCTAAGTAAGGGGGAGAATGCAGCAGGCCCCTAGGCCCCAGGGGAGGCCGAGTTGGGAGGAAGCCAAGGCCCCACAGAGACAGCTGCGAGATCAGCCCAGGAATCCAAGATGGCACCAGCTCCACTTGCCCAGCCCTGACAGCAGCAGACTGGCCCACAGCCCCTGCCCATCATGTCTACACATACATGACTGTACCTGCATTCTGTGTGTGCGCATGTTCATATGTGTGGACAGTCCTCCACGGGTGAGTGGGGCTGTACTCAAAGATCCCACTAAGGGCTAGGAGTGAGATCCATCCTACCCACTCAGCAAGGCCTAGTCCAGCTCCAACCTCTTTTCCTGATTTCTCCTCCCCAGCCAGCCCACAGAGATTTCTCTCCCTCCTCTGAACTCCAAATCTTTTTTTTATCCCTTGGCTCCCAGTATAAAAATATTATAACTAGCATTTATATGGCTCCTATGTGCTAAGCACATTTTTACAAATATTATCTCCATTTTACAGTTGAGGAAACTGAGGCAGGCAGAGGTTAAGGTATAAGAATATCATAATTAGGGATGGCTAGGTGGGGCAGTGAATAGAGCACCGGCCCTGGAGTCAGGAGGATCTGAGTTCAAATCTGACCTCAGACACTTAACACAAAAAAAAACTAGCCGTGTGACTTTGGGCAAGTCACTTAACCCCAATTGCCCTACCTTACCCCCTCCAAAAAAAAATATTATAACTAGCATTTATATGACTCCTATGTGCTAAGCATATTTTTTTAACAAATATTATCTCCATTTTACAGTTGAAGAAACTGAGGCAGATAGAAGTTAAGTGGCCTGCCCAAAGTCACACAGGGAATAAGTGTCTGAGGCTAGATTTGAACTTGGGTCTTCCTGCCTCCAGGCCCAGAGCAGTAACCTCTTCACTAATGCAGCCTGTCCTCAGGTCTGTCCCATGTTTCTTTTCTCCTAGGCTGTTGTGATTGTCTCCCTTCATTCAGTCTATCCCCTTTCCAATCTACTCCCCACACAGTTACCAAATAATCTTCCTAAGACACAAGTCTGACCCAGTTACTCCCCTTTTAAGAATCCTTGTTGGTTTCGTCTCTCTAGAAAACATGCAAATTCCTGACCCTAAAGTCAAAGGCCCTCTACAGCCCACTCCAGACCACACTTCGCAGCCTTCTCTCACATTACGCCCCTTCACACACTCTACATTCCAGCCAAACTGACCAGTTTGCTCCTTCCTCCACACCTCATCTCCCACCTCCTTGCCTTTGTGCAAGCTGTCTCTCAAGCCTGGAGTGCCCTCTCCCTTGGCTTCTTCGTCTGAGAGTCCTCAGTCCAGGCCTCAGTCCATCTACTATGATGGCCCTTTTCCAGTCCCCCAGTTGCTAATGCTCTCCTGGTCCTCAAACTATCCTGAGTGTATTTATTTAGGAACAAGCTGTACACCCCCCCCCCCCCCCCACCAGGGAGTGTCAGCTCCTTGAGGGCAGGTACTGTTTGGGATTTAGTCCTGGTATCTCTCCCCTTCATCCAGCCTGCTGGTTATGCACCTCCCAGCACATATCTAACATGCCCCTCACCTAGAGACAGAATCCGCTGGCTGCACTGTCCCAGACCCTCCTCCAGCTTGGCAGAATCTGCCAGAGCCCATCCCCTGCTGGCACAGCCTTCCAAAGCCGGGGTCACCCCCTGAGGGAAGGCTTTATAGAGCCCCTCTCACACAGTAAGCATCTTACCAAGTGCTGATGTCACTGAATGGAGCCCTGTGTGTGAGTATAGGCATACACACACAGATATAGAACCAAAAAGACCTCAGTTCAAATCCCTCCAAAGACACTCACACAGCTAGTGATTTTATCCCCTGACTTCCACAGCTGGGCAAGTCACTGCACCAAAGCCTGCCTCAGCTCCTGCAACTGTAGAATTGGTAATAAATAATATAGCCTTCCTTCTAGAATCACTATAGGAATGGGAAACATTCCACTTAGTGCTTGGCACACAGTAGGTGCTATTGTTAGCTATTAGCTGTTGTAAAATTGACTGGCTCTTGGTTTCCTGTCTTGTAAAATGAGGGATTTAGACTAGATGATTTCAAAGTTCCCTTATATTCTATGCTATGTAATCTATCATTTTCTCTTTAAGATACCTCCCAGCTCTGACATTCCCTGTTCTAAGGTCCCTCCCAGCTCTGACATCCTAAGTTCTAAGGTCCCTCCCAGCTCTGACATCTTAAGTTCTAAGGTCCCTCCCAGCTCTGACATCCTATGTTTTAAGGGCCCTTCCAATTCTGACATTCTAAGGACCCTCCTAGCTCTGACATTCCCTGTTCTAAGGACCCTCCCAGCTCTGACATCCTGTGTTCTAAAGACCCTCCCAGCTCTGACACCCTGTGTTCTAAAGGCCCTCCCAGCTCTGACATCCTATGTTCTAAAGGCCCTCCCAGCTCTGACATCCTATGTTCTAAGGGCCCTCCCAGCTCTGACACCCTGTGTTCTAAAGGCCCTCCCAGCTCTGACATCCTATGTTCTAAAGGCCCTCCCAGCTCTGACATCCTATGTTCTAAAGGCCCTCCCAGCTGTGACATTCTGTGTTTTAAGGGTCTTCCCAGCTCTGATATCAGATGATTCTAGGGAGCTCAGCCCTTAGCCCCTGAGGTAGTGAGGATAAGAGAGCAGAGGGTTTTGAACTATTCCTTCTCTTCCCCTCTCTCAATTCTACTCCTCCTTTCCCCTGCCCAGTTAGCCTGTCCTCATCCAGCTGGAGGCAGCCACCTCAAAGTCCCTGTGCCAGAGAAACCTTAGGAGCTGACCCTCCCTAGCATCCCTTCCAGGCCTCAATTTTCCACCAAGCCTAGCGGAAAAATCATAGCTCCCCTTCCTGGGCTCAGCAGGCAGCAGTGTCCAAATAGAAGCTGGGAGGAGAGAGAGAACAGGGAGGAGGGAAGGGCTGCAGGCCTCCTGTCTGGCCTCCTGAGACACTGTCCAGCTCGGCCTTGATGCAGGAAATTTATACTCATAAGCTCCCAGAAACTGTGCTGGGAAATGCAAACAATCTAAGTCATTCAGGAGAGAGGGGCTCCAGCTGGGGTCCGAGCACCCCCCAGGGGGATGGCCCCCCGATTCCTCCAGATGATGCCTTTATCTAGTAAGGCTGGAACAGTGGTCAATGTGACCCCTTCCCCAGGCTAAGGGGGGCTTGGAAGAGGTTTTCAATATGACTGCAGACAATGTATCCCCTGACTTTCACAGCTGGCAAGAAACTAGGGCGTTGGAAAGAGTCCTAGGGAGAAAGGCAGTAGGCAGGGGTCTATTCCCACCTCCACTTCATTTCACCTGGCACCTCCCCCAGGAAGCACAATGCCTACACTATGGTCCTTATTAATAAATAAATAACAAAAACACAATCCTTTAATGAAAGTTTATTGACTTGACATACTGATTATCACAGCTTTCCACAGTTCTAAGTGGTCCTGGACAAATTCCTTCCCTCTCTGGACCTCATTTACTCCTCCCTATAAAAGGAATGGCTTGAACTAGATTCATTCATTCATTTAACCCACAAGTAATCATGAAGCCACTTATTATGTGTTGATCACTGGGGAGAATAATAATTAGCCTTCATTAGGCTTTAAGGGTAGCTAGGTGGTACAATAGATAGAGCACCAGGCTTGGAGTCAGGAAGACCTGAGTTCAAATCCACCCTCAGAAACTTACTAGCTGTGTGACCCTGGGCAAGTCACTTAACTCTGTTGACCTCAATTTCTTCCTCTGTAAGATGAACTGGAGAAGGAAGTAGCAAACCCTTCCAGTCTCTTTGCCAAGAAAACCCCAAATGGGATCTCGAAGAGTTAGACACAATTGAAATAACACAATAACAACCTCAACTCCAAAACCATTGATCTTTCTAGCACCATGCTGTTTATGTATTGATGAATTTTGCTGAACTGCTTTTTTTCCTCTGTCTTTTTTAAAAAAAAATCTGTTCTGTATTACCAGGTCTCTATTGGTAGAAACCAGGGGTGTGCTGGGAAATGTTTAACAAACAGCTCTGAAAAAAAAGTGCATTCACAGCACACTTAATTTTAATTAACGTCTTCTCTATAACCTTCTTAAGCCTAAGTAACAAAGCAATAAATCAAGCTCTAATTTGTAGCATTTGCCAATTTCCAAGGTCTAAGTGCTCATGCTAGAAATTTAACAACCAGCTCTCCATTTGGAATTGGCTCCAGCACACCTTTGGGAGAGAGAAATATATATATAGAAAGTTTTCTCAGCTGCATAGCGAAGGCCACCAAGGTCTCTTCTAGTGATGGGGGGAAAAGACACAAATTACTTTTTTTTAAGTAAATACACAAAACAAAACCCTAATGCTTCTTCTGGCTCTAGCATTCTACGGTTTCTTGTCCCCAGATCCCTGGTAATCATGGAATGGAGCTCTGAATAGAGCCCTCTCCCCACCCTCTTCATTCTTGGTCCAAGGTTTTGGGGAACTAGTCAGGCTGTAGTTCTGATCTAATACCACCAGGTGCCACTGGTGTGCCTTAACCACAGCCTAGAATTGACGAGGCAGAAAGAAAATTGGCAGGTAGAGAAAGCCCCTTCTCACCTGTTGGCCCCCAGCCCACCAGAAATTAGGGACCAGGAGCTCAGGGTGAGGCAACCCAGGACTAGCTTTGCTATCCTTTTTATCTCATTTTCTGGGTCTCAGTTTCCTCACCTGAGTAAGGAGGGGGTTGAGTTCGACAATTTCTAAATTCCTGTCCAGCTGTGACATTCTAGGAAACTATGAGATAGCCTCTCTGGTCCTCAGTCCAGTCCAATCCAATCTAATCCAACAAGTGTTTATTTCAAGCTAACTCTGCTAATTGCTGGGGGAGATAAAAAATTTAAATAAGACACTGACCTCCCAGAACCCACAGCCTAGTGACAAATAACAACTCAGAAGTGTGCTAGTGAATATTTCATAACCAGATCTCCAAAAATCCCAAAATTCTATGCATGAGACATTTTAAAGTGCAACCTAAATTGTTAATGTTTTCTCCATCACTCTCTTAAATTTAGATGATCAATAAATCAAGCCCCAATTAATAATATTTGTTGATTTCTGAATTGCACAGGCTTGCATTGAAAATGCAAACTTTCTCCAGCACATCTCTGGATGTGATACATACAGCTAACTGTAATATGTAATATTATATGATATATTAGCAGAGGATAAACAAAATGTTAAATAAGAGAGTTTGGGGGAAGATTACAGAGGCATAATACAATCGGAATGGGAGACTCTCATCCCTCTGTGCAAAGCAGAGCAGAAAAATAATTTCTTGACTCTCCTTAATTATCATTTTGTTCTTGAAAAAAGGGGAGGAACCAACAAGAGGAAATTCTATTCTTGATCTGATTCTCACTAAGAAGAAGGAACTGGTTGCCGGAAACCCCAGGGGAAGAAGGAAAAGAAGGGGAAGGAGAGGAATGGCCATTTCATCTTAGAATCTGTGGTGGAGGGAAGAAAAGCAGGTTAAGGCAGACCTTGACTGTGGAAGATATTTCAGAGTTCAGAAAAAGAGATAGGTGGGATCCCATAGACTGAGATACCAGGAACGTCTCAAGAATGAAATACCAAAGACACTTAGAAAAACAATTAGGCATTGGAAAAGGGGAGTTGCCTAAAGAAACAAATGTGGGTGTGCAGGAAACTTGCTAACTGACTCTCTTTCGAAATGAAAGAAGATAGAAACCAAGGGAGGGAACACAAGATGAATACTGGAGCCTGGAGCCATTTTTGGTAGGATCCGTGTCAGAATGAGCTGAGCATGGAAAGTGAGCAGTGGATTTGGGGGTTGTGGACTGGGAAAAGGGACGATCTGAGTAGAGATAGGACCACTGCTGAAGGTTGATGCGATGGTTGGTAATAACCGATGGAAGAGAGAAGACATTCTGTTCCAGTCTTACTTGGGTTCCATTTTCTCTGCCAAGGAGATTGATCTTTTAACTAGAAAGACTAGTGGAAAGGGGGCAATTGGAAGTTGAAACCCAAGATCAATAGAAAGATGGTTAAAAGACCACCTTTATGAATGCAAGTTAGCCCCATCCACCCCCACCCCCAATGAACTACATTCTTCAATGTTGAAAGATCGGGTGGATGTGATGGTTGAATCCCAGTCAATGCTTTGAAAAATCTCTAAGACCAGAAAAGGGCAAACCTTACCTGTATTTTCAAAAGGGGGGGAGGAAGAAAAAAGAGACTGCAAGCTACATAGAGCAGTAAACTCAAATCTGATACCCTGAGAAATTCTGGAAGGCATTATCAGCAGTTTCTTAATGGACACCTAAAAAAGGAAGGAGTGGTCACAGATCCAACCTGGCTTCCTCAAGAACAGATCATGAGTAGATGTGTGAGAAGTTTTCAATCAGAAATTGGCAAATACTGAAGATCAGGGCTGGATTCGTTATTTTTTTGGTTGTCTAGACCAGAGGCCACAGGATGTGGGGGCCCACAACACTCCCAAATGCACCTGAACCAGATTAAAATGTAATTGGGAACAATTTAACAAAAAATTAACAAAAATCAAATTAAACATTTAAAACCTAATTCAATAGAGGTGCTTATATATAGTTTAGTGGCTATTTCTGTTTGAGTTAGATACCACTGATTTAGCTTTTTAAAAGTGATACAGAACATGTTAGCAGCTAGGTGGCACAGGGGCTGGAGACTGGGTTAAGAACCAGCAAGACTCATTTTCTTGAGTTCAAATCTGGCCTCATACATTTGCTTGACTGTGTGACCATGGGCAAGTCACTTAATCCTGTTGGCCTCAGTTTCTTCATCTGTAAAAGGAGCTGGAGAAGGAAATGTCAAACCACTCCAGTATCTTTGCAAAAAAAAAAAAACCCCACAAAAAAAAAAATGAGGTCGTGAAGAGTTGGACACAACCCAATGACAGAATACATGTTAGTAATACAGATTAAATTTAAAAGTGTGTTATGGACATTTTTTTTCCTGGAGAGATGGTTGTTAAATATTTATAAGCACACTCATGTGCCAAACTAACCCACTTTTTTTTTTCTTTTTGGACAGAATAACTAGATGGATGGATTACAAATGCTGTAGGTGGGTTCACCTTGGTTCTTAGCAAGGCATTTGATGAAGCCTCTGGAGCTGGTCTTCCATACAAGGTGGAGTGATTCAGGTTAATGATACCACAATTAGGTAGATTCAGAAGTAGTCAAATGGCCATCCCCAAAGACCCAAAGAGTATTCACTAATGGTCTGATGTCCATTTAGAAGGAAGTTTTCAGTGGTGCAGAGCCTCAGGGACCTGTGCTTGGCCTTGTGCCTGTCGACATTTTATCAATGCATAAAGGCCTAGATGGTATGCTCATCAAATTTGCTGCTAACCCTAAGTGGAGAGGCAAAGTTAACACTTGCAGATGACAGAATCAGGATCCAAAAAGATCTCGAGGGACCAGATTGGGCCAGATCCAGCAGGACTAAGTACAAAGTTTTACACAGGTTAAAAAAAAAAGTTAACTTTAAAATTACAAAATGGGGGCAGAGGGACCTTGCCTGAAAAAAGATCTGGAGGTTTTAGTGGACCACAAACTCCATATGAGTTAACAGCCTGATAGGGAGGCCAGAAAACCTTAAGGGATCTCAAGCTGCATTAAACAAAGGCAGAGTGTCCAGAACTAGGAAGGCCATGCCCCCTCCCTCTTCTGTCCTGCGTCTGGAGAACCATGTCCAGTTTTGGATGCCACATTGCACATTAATAAGCTGGAGAGCATCCAGAGAAGGGCACCCTAGATGGGAAAGGGCCTCGAAATCTTGCCATATGAAGAGAGGCTAAGGGGATGGGAATTTTAGTCTAGGGGACACATGATAGTATTTCTTCAAGTATTTGGAGGGTTCTTGATGACTGGAAGAGGGTCTGATTGAGTCCCACTTGACCCTCAAATCCCAAATTCTGCCTGACCTTCTCATAGTCAATATGTTCCTCTCTGAGATTACCTTGGGTAAGATTGGGGTTAAAAACCACTCCCATACATTTCTAAGTTTGATATCCTTACTAAATGATAACAAGAAGCAACAGATCAGAAGGCTTTAGATTAAATATGAAAAGTCTTTGAAAGACAGTGGATAAAATGACTTGACAAGGGACAACTGGCCAGAAGATGTCATTAGGCCCTCTGGGTCCTGTATATAAGCACAGAACGAGAAGGAATTCCAGAAATTAGAGTATTTGGCTTTCCAGCACATTCGATTGGGAGCTCCTTGAGGGTAGGCATCATATTTTGTATCCTCAGTATTTAGCTCAGTGTCTGACACTTAAAAGCTACTTGTTTCATCTTTAAGGAGCAAGGTAGTACAGAGCTGTGGCAGACAAGGAATTTAAATCAAGGAGGGTCTCTGTAGGCAACTTAGAGCAGAAAACAGACTAGGGGAAGTCCCAAAAAAGACCAGCTCTTTCCCCAACTTCCCCTCCTGGTGCCTATCTATCCACGGAAACTGTCATGAAATCTGCTGTTTCATTATCTAAACATTTCCAGTAAACTGAATTCTACCTCAACCACAAAGAGGCCAGGAGTTAACTAGAGATAGATAGCAGTGTCATGTGAGAACTGGAGCCCACCTCTGCCTAAATGTCAGGAATTTTCCTGGCTGGGGGTTCAGAGCAAATGTGACTGAACTCCTAACTGTCTAAATTAAACTCCCTAGTGCTGAAGAGTGGAAAACTATATAGACCTTAAGGATCATTAGATTTCCCCCAGCCTCAAAGTGAGCTAATACTATATATGTATGTTATATATATTAGATATATATAATGTTATATTACCATATTGTATGTTATGTGTATATACACGTGTGTATACATATGTATGTATATATACTAGAGAGATGGGTGGATTGATAGATAAATGTATAGATGGGTGGATAGATGAATGGATAGATAGACAGACAGATAGATGGATGGATGGATGGATGGACGGATGGACAGACGGACGGACGGACGGACGGATGGACGGACAGACGGACAGACGGACAGACGGACGGATGGATGGATGGATGGATGGATGGATGGATGGATGGATGGATGGATGGATGGACGGACGGATGGATAGACAGATAGATCAATCAATAGATAGATAGATCTTGTGTGTATAGCTATGTGTGTGTTGACTCTCTCCCATAAATGTGAGCTCCTTGAGAGCTAGGATTGTGTTTTTGCCTTTCCTTGTATTCCCAGCACTGGTTAGCAGACATTGTAGGGGAGTGGAATTTGTCTAAAGTCACCCAAGTGGCAAGTAGCAGCATCAAGATTTGAACTCAAGTCCTTTGACTCGTTATTTCCTCTGTATTGCACTGCCTCCATGGAGGTGAATACAGACCTGTTAAGAGGCAGGCAGTAATGGTGTCATGTTAGGATTCTGGCAGCCTTTTACCCCCAATCCAGGAAGAGAAAACAACCTGTTCTCTGCCGTGGGATTTTCCTGATGATAAAAAGGTAGTGTGAGCTTAAAACTGGCATTGGAAACCCCCGGTGAGAAAAGTCCCTCTACCAGTACGGGTCAGCACCCTCCTTACAATAGTATCTATTATCTTAGGGAGTTGCTTCTAAGTCAACTGAGAAGTTAAGTGACTTGCCCAGGGTCGCACAACAATAGGATTTGAAGCCCTATTTCCTTGCCCTCAAGACTCTCTCTCTATCCCATGCTGCTGGCTGAGTATAAAAGGGTTAAAAAAGAAATCTTGAGGGTCCAAATAAGGATAATGCCTTTATTTACCTTCACACCCCTCTTAGGAGGGTTCCTGCCCCAAAACAAACAGGGTGAGGATGGAAGTAATCTACTAGTCAAAACCTGGCTGGACTGCTTTAGATGATTTGCATGTGTTTTGCATACACTCTGCATCTGCTCCTGCTTCCTTCTGCCTGTTCTGTCTATTTAGAGGTCCAAGGGAGCCTCCCCCCATTTGGTCAAATCCTTCTCCCCTCCTGTCTCTTTAAAGGCATTAAATTAGGAAGCCCAGACCCTTGAGGAAAGTGTGTATGGAAGCCTTGGCTGCTGGGTGTGGCATCCTTGAGAGGCAGTGAGATGTGCTGGTTAAGGGAGGGGATGTGACATTAGGAAGACCTGAGTTCAAATGCTTCCTCAGACACTTACTAGCTGTGGGTCTCTGGAAAAGTTATTTGACCTCTCTAGGACTCAGGTTCCTCACATATAAATGAAGCAGTGATTTAGATGATGCAAGGCATCATCTAACATACCTTCTAGTCCTAAATCTGTCATCCTAGAATCCATTTTGTCTTTGGTCTCCCTTCTCCCACCAACCCCTAGAGTTTAGTGGAACCCTTTCCCCAGGAGCTCAGGGAATAGGTCTCTCTCCCTTTCCCTTTCCCTCTTCTCCCTCTCCCCTTTCTCCCCTTCCCTCCTTCCTCTCCTTTCTTCTTCTTCCTCCTCCTCCTCTTCTCTCTCTGTCTCTGTTTATGTGTGCATCTCTCTGTCTGTCTCTGTCTCCTTTTCTCTCCCTTTCTCTCTCTCACTCTCTCTTTCTCTCTCTCTCTCTCTCTCTCTCTCTCTCTCTCTCTCTCTCTCTCTCTCTCTCTCTCTCTCTCTCTCTCTCTCTCTCTCTCTCTCTCTCTCTCTCTCTCTCTCTCTCTCTCTCTCTCTCCCTCCATCTCTTTTTGTGCCTCTGTTCCTCTCTCCCTCACACAAGCGCTCAATAAACCCCATGGAATTCTCCAGGGAACAAGGCCCTCATACCTGCAGGCAATAGACTTGGGCTGAATCTATTCAGCTTTACCCCTTTGTACTGAGATGACCTTGGGCAAGTCATGTCATTTCTCTGGGCCTCCATCTCCTCCCCTGTAAGATAGGTTTGGGCCAGATGGCTCCCTGAGGCCCCTCCCAGCCCTAAGTCTTTGATCCTAGGCTTCCCCACTATGTGAACTTGGGGAAGACAGCTTCTCTGGGCTCAGCCTACGTGCCAATAAAACAAGGAGGCCTAGACAAGGTGTCCTCCGAGGTCCCTTCCATCCCTGATTCTATCACCCCATGACTCTGTGTCATTTACACCTGAGCTCAGACAGCCTGACTGCCTTGAGGGCTCTGATGGGAATGTCAGGCTGTCGGGGCTCTCGGGTTCCAATCCTACAATCCCAGCTTCTCCCTGAGTGACCAAGCACTGGGTCATCGGCAGCACCCATGCAGAACTCCATGCCTAGCTAGGCAGGGAAAGCTGGAAGGGGAGAGGAAGAGGATGTACATAAAGAGAAGCACATTGAGAGTCCGGGATCAGAGCCAGAGACCCCGATGCCTCAGAGACCCTCTGATCCAGGAACTCTTCCCCTGAGCTCTGAGCCTGTTTTTTAAAAAACATTTTGATAACTGTATTTCAGTACAAAGGGCTTCCTCTGTAATTCCATGCATTTTCTTTTATGCATTTAAAAACATGATTTTAAGGAAGGATCCATAAGCTTCACCAGACACTGCCCCAGGGGTCCATGGTACATATGTATGTCCACGCATGCCCACACAAAGGCTTTAAGAACCTCTCATCTACTCCCACCACCTCATTTTACAGATAAGGAAACTGAAACCCAGAGACATTAAGTGATTTGCCCCATGGAGAGAGATAGAGAGGGGTTACAAAGAGAGAGAAAGAACAAAAAGAGGTAGATGCAGAAGAGTGGACACAAGGAGGTGGGCAGAGGGAACTGGTCAAGGGGATGTGGGCAGAGGGGAGTGGGCAGAGAGAGGTGGATGGAGAGATATGGGTAGAGGAAAGTAAACAAAGAGAAAAAGACTGGGTGGAGAGAAGAAAAGAGAGGTGGATAGAAACAGATTCATCAGAATATGTCATAGAACGAGAGAAGTGGACAAAGAAAAAGAGGTAGGCAAGGAGAGATGGTAAAGAGGAGGGCCAGAGGAGATGGAGAGCTTGCAGGGCTGGGCTGACCTGGGTGAGGGGACTAGACAAACCGCCAGATGCCCACAACATGATCCTGGCTCTGCCCACACCCTCCAATATCTGTAGCCAAATACTTCCCTATTTTTCCATCTCATTTGGATACTGGGCTACAGAGATTAATGGAAAAGCAAGAGCTAGGGCTGTGGTAGGGATGGGGGGAAGAAACCTTCCTAGTTACACCTCTCTCCACCTGCCCTCTCCCCAGCTCCCTCCATGGGCTCATAGCCCTGATTCAGTCTCAAACTCTCCATAAACTCACATCCTATTGAATCCCCCTTGCTGCTCCCTGGCCGGGGCCTGAGTTCTCCCTATACACAGTCCTAGAAGCCCCTGGTGCAGGTTTGCCCCCGTGGTCCTCAGTGGGATGAGGGGTCCCATGTAGAAAACCATAAGTATTTTACATGTACCCTTCCACTGGGGTGGATGCCAAGTGCCAAGGCTGAGCTCCCTGAGTCCTGAACTGGAGCCTCACAGATGACCCGTGTTCTGAGATGGCCCCAGAAGCAGAATGGTGGCAGAGCTAGGACTGGGGTCAGAAAACTTCTGAAGACCCAGCCAGGTACCCAGTGTCTCAGGGCTCAGACCAGGAAACTCCCTTTCCCCCAAAGTCCCCCATCCCCACCCCACATTCATAAGGAGAAGGACTCTAGCTTTAGAGCTGGTCTTCTAGCCTGTCTAGACCTTTGCAGATAAGGAAGGTCACACAGGTACTCCACAGATGAACCGGGATGGGAGCTCGCATCCTCTGATGCCCTATGGTGATCTCAAACAGAATTGGCAGCCTTTTGTTCAGCAAGAAGAGAATCTGAACCATGAGGAGGGGGGAAGTTACCTGACTCTTTTTAATTCAATCAGCATTGAGAGCTTCCCAGATTGAGGGACCAGCCCTGTGATGTCCTAAATCTATGGAATGACCTGTGAGGAAACTCACTCCACGAGTATATGCCCGCACTCCACCCCCACTCTGCCTATTATAGTGCAAGAAAGCTGGGTAGGGGTATTAAGAGGTTAAATGCCTGATCCACCATGACCCAACCACTACATGTCAAAGAAGAGACTTGAACCCCGTCTTGCTGGCTCTAGGACCCACCCTCTCTCCACCATTGCTTCTCGAAGGTCAGGATGAAAATGTTCAGGGCACCATGCTTGGGGCTGAGGGCGCAAAGATGGAAAATGATAGTGCCCATCCCCAAGGAGCTTCCAATCTACTGGAGGGAACAAGAGAAGGAGGGCCACACTATACACACAGGTAAGTATAATACACTATAGAGAGCCAAAGAGGAAATCAAGGAACACTGGAGGAGGAGAGACCACTTTCAGCTCAAGGAGGAGATCAGAGAAGGGTTCATGGAGGAAGTGACAGCAAAGGGAGAAAGACCAAACCAGGATGAGAGTGTGCTCCAGGTGAGGAGCCTGAAGATCAGAAAGGACAAGGCAGGACTAGGGGCCAGGGATTAAATCCATCTGACTGGCATGTAATAGGCTGAACCCATGATTTCATTGATAACAGAGAAATTTCTTCTACCAATGACAATGGACATCTTCTGCAACTTATAGGCATAGAGACCTGCCTGGAGCACTTCAAGTGACTTGTCCAGGGTCACACAGCCACCGTGTATCAGTGGTAAGACTTGAACCCCTATATTTTCCTGGTTCCAAGGTCACTTGATCCACTCTGCTGCCCCCTAGGGCACAGAGTAGAATAATAGGCAACAAGACTGGAGAGGGAGGCTGGCATCAGGAGACCATGGAGGATCTTCCAAACCAAATTTTAAAACTGTGTAATTTTAGTCTACCAGTTCAATCCACTAGCATTTATTATTAAACACCTACTGTGTGCCAGGCACCGTGTTAAGCACAGGAGATACAAAGAAAGGAAAAAGATAGGACCTGCTCTCAAGAAGCTTATAGTCTAATAGGTAAGACAACATGCAAATAATTAAGCGTATATACCTCTGTATACATGAATGTGTGTATACATATATGTATACAGATATATGTGCATGCACACAGAGTAGCTAGAAAGTGCCAGGAGGTACCACAACATGCAGAAGATGAGAACAGAGCTGAATCTTGAAGAAAGTCCAGGAAACTAAGAGGTAGAAGTTAAGGGAGCAGATTTTTTCAAATATATGTTTTTATTTTGTTAAATTGTTGTTTTTGTTGTTCAGTCATTTTAGTCCTGTCTGACTCTCTAGGACCCCATTTGGGGTTTTTCTTGGCAAAGACACTGGAGTGGTTTGCCATTTCCTTTTCCAGCTCATTTTACAGATGAGGAAACTGAGGCAAACAGGGTGAAGTGACTTGACCAGGGTCACACAGCTAGGAAGTGTCTGAAAATGGATTTGAACTCAGGTCTTCCTGGCTCCAGGTCTAGAACTCTGTCCACTGTGTCTCTTAGCTTCCCATGTTATTTACCAATTAGATTTTGGACATTTTTTAGCATTCACTTTTTAAAACTTTGAGCTCCAAATTCTCTCCTTCCATCCCTCGAGAAGGCAAGCATTATGATATCAATTATACATGTGAGTCATGCAAAATATATTTCCATAGTAGCTACATGGAACAGACGGTTTTTGAGGAGAGGAGTGACCTGGTCAGACCATAGTAAGACTACTTTGTCAACCATGTAACAAAGCTATGTAGAGGGTAGATTGGGGACCAATGGATAGGTTCTTGCAATAATTCACCTGGGAGGTAATAAGGGCATGAACCAGGGCACTGGCTATAGGGCTGGAAAAGAAGGATGCCCTCGTGGTATAGAATATAAGGCTTTAACCTTGGAATCAAGGAGCTTTCAGTTCAGATCTCACCACACACTAGCTGTGTGACCCTATGCAGATCACTGCGTTTCTCTTGGCCCCCTGTTTTCCACTCTATAAAATGAGATGGTTTGACTCAGTCGCCTGTGTGGTCCTGTCCAGCTCCAACCTAAGCCTCTGTGGGGCCCAATTCCATCACTCATGACCCATGGGGGCAGATACTCCCAGTGTTCTGCCTGGAAGGCCCATTGGGCCCAAGCCTGCGACTCTCATTGACGTCACCCAGAGAGGTTCCTGGGCACTCTCAGCCCACTGGGGATCCCAGCTCGCACCGTGGCTTCCATGTTGGCATAGTGCATCAGTTTCCAAAACAGTGCCCCATTTGTTAGCTGATGATTTATCTCCCAGCTAACCTAGGAGATGAGAAAAGTGGAGGTGTGGAGCAAAGCTTCCACCCTGGCCCATGGGTGGGGGAGCAGAAAACCAGAGAACATAAACAGCGAGGTCACACAGCCTGGTCACAGCCTGCTGGGTGAGCTCAATGGTCTTTGACAGGTCCTGGCAGCTGACCAGCATTGTCTTCAATATGAAGCAGCTGGACCCACCACCCCATGCCTGGTCTCATTCACCATCTCCTGCAGCTTCTTAATTGCCTCAGTAAATGTGTTCAGGCAGTAAAAAGGTGAATTGAATGAGGAACAGCCGGCAGCCCAGCCTCCCCACCACCACCCCCCACAACCTGGCTCCAAGTCTCCTTCCTTCTCCTACCCACTGGCTCCCTCCTTCCCAGGGGATGCTGCCTCCTGGGCCTCTCTCTCTACAAGAGGAGAAAAAGCAGCAGGCAGGGCTGAAACTAGGGAGGGGCAATCAGGGCTTTTTCCCCAGGGCACCACAATTAGAGGATGCAAAAATTTAACCCATGTATTTCTTCAGTAGCTAGTAGCAATCCTCCCTTCTGACCAACTGAATTTATCTGAATCCCTTCTTATATTCTTTTTACAGCCTAATTGTGCAGCTGATTGGAGTTTAACCAAAGCAGGGGTGGGGAACCTTCTGCCTTGAGGCTACATGTGACCATTTAGGTCCTCAAGTGAGGCCCTTAGACCAAATCCAAACTTCACAGAACAAATCCCCTGAATAAAAGGATTTCTTCTATAAAATTTTAACTCAGTCAAAAGGCCACACCCAAGGACCTAGAAGGCTACATGAGGCTGCAGGCCCAAAGGTTTCCCCCACCACTGCCCCATCCAAGGTGCATTTCAAGGTGCTTGTCCTGTAGGCACAAACCCCTAGGTATGGTTCTAGCCACAGGGACCTTGGCCCCTTGACACAGATGCCCTGGGATTCTGGAACTATCTTATGTGACCTGAACAGTCCAGAGTCCACTGACCGCATCCTCCTGACCCAAGCCCAATCAGCTGCTACTAGGAATAATGGACTTCATTTTAAAAAATTTGTAATATTTGTCTTCCGTGACACATAAAAATAGTTCTTAACACTTGTCTTTTAAATTTCTGAGTTCCAAATTCTCTTCATTGAGAAGGCAGGCAATTGATTTCAATCATTCTAAATTTTAGTTATATTTTTTCTATTATCAAAAAATTTATTTTTTAGTCTTTCCCACCCTCCCACTAAAAAGAAAAATAAAACCCTTGTAACAAATAAACACAGATGAGCAAAAAAAAATTCCTGTATTGACCATGTCTAAAAATATTTTAGACTTCAATATTTCAAGAATCAGTGATTTTCTGTGAGTGTCTGCTCCCATCACTGACACTGATCTCCACCCCTTCAGGAGATGGCTTTTGTGAGAGGCAGTAAGTATAGTGTCATAACAGTAAGGATGGGGCCTGTGATTTCATTAGTACTGGGAACTCCCAAACACGGAAATTTCCCCCACAGATGCAGGTTGATGATTTCTCTGCAGTTTAGAATTAGAGCACTGAGAGATTAAGTGACTTCCCAGGGCCACCCAGCCAATATATGCCAGAGGCCAGCTTTTTCTGCCTTCAAGGCCTCATCCCTCCAGCCGCAATGTCTACAGTATGAAGCTGGTGCTGTTACTATCTCCGTTTATCAGATGAGCACAGAATGGTTAAGTTACTTGCCCAGGGTCACAGAATTAGTAAATAGCTGAAGTGGCATTCCAGCCCAGCTCTCCCAGATTCCAAGTCCAGTAAACTGGGTTCAAAGACCACCTCTGATGCTTATCATCAGTACCGGAGTCTGGCTGGGCTGAGCTGGGGAGGGATTCCATGGATTCTAAATCTAGGATTTTAAAATATGGTCGAAACTGCCAATATTCAGGCTCAGTAGACAGTGACCCCTGCCCCAGAACCCCAGATCAACCCCATGAGGTGGGACTTTAGCAGAATGATGGTATAATGTGCCTCAAGGCTTTCAAAGCTCTTCACACAAGCGTTCTTGTCCATCCTTTACAGATGAGGAAACCGAGGCCCCGGAGGTGCATTGACCAGCCCAGGGTGACACAGCTCATAGGCAGGTGTAGGAGCCGGAACTGGCTGTCTTGGGGAGGTCTGCAGGACACATCTATTCTGAGCCCAAGGCCCTTCTCTCCTCTACCATTGCAGGGATCAGGAAAAGGTTGCATCACATGGGCCCTGCCTTCAGGGAAAGACTCTCCTTACAAAAACAGGCCTGGCAGCCTGCAGGGATGACTGCTCCTTCTCGATTTCCCCAAGGATCGGCAACCAGAGCCCTGCTCCCAGGGATCAGAGCTGCTAATTCTAGAAGAAACCCAAGCACCAAGACTCCAGCCCATCCTCCTGACCCCTAAAGACAACCTTTCTCTAGGAAAGCCCTGCTTCCTCCTGCTTTAGGGGGTCAATCAATCAGACGCTGTTTATGTAGGGATTGAGGGGAGATGCTTTTCTGGGCCCTTTCTCTTCTGTGTTTCGGGAAATAGAGTTCTGTGTTCTCTAGTTGGTTCTCTATCCACGGTACCACCTGGCTGTCCCTAAGAAGGGAGAGATTGAAATAATGAAAGTAGATATAAAGGTTCCATTCCAGTGATGGAGGACATTGTGAGCCAAGGCAAGGGGAATGAGAGATGGTGGATCAGGAATATGTGCGGTGGGAGTAAAGGCTGGGAACCAATGGGCCATGGCTTTAGAGCTGGAAGGGACCTCAGAGTCCAGCTAGCCCCCCCCCCCACTTTACAGATGGGTAAACTGAGGCTCAAAGAGGGGAGTGGTCACAAAGGATGTAGCAGAGCTGAAATACAAGACCGGCATGTTTTGTTCTGCATTGCCTGGCCTTCCCAGGTAGATGGGGGCCAGCTCTGGAAAGAGACAATTACTGAAGGACATAGGTTTGAATCCCAGCTTGGCCGCTGCTTCCACGTGGGGCAGTTACTTCTGTCAAATGAAGGGCTTGATCGGTCTCAATGACTTCTAACTCAAAAGTGTAAGATCGTCTCAAATGCTGCTGGAAGCTCCTTCCTTTTCCTTGTCTTTCCTTCTCCTTCCCTTTCCCTTCCCTTCCTCTCTTTCCCACCAGAGTGGAGTCTTTGGAGAAGAAATCAGCAAACCATTACAGTATCCCTGCCGAGAAAACCCCAAATGAGGTCACAGAGAGTCTGAGACAACTGAAACAGCTCAACACCAAATACTGTGTGACCCCGGACAAGTCACTTCACCTGTTTGCCTCAGTTTTCTCATCTGTAAAATGAGTTGGAGAAGGAAATGGCAAATCATTCTAGTATCTCTGCCAAGAAAACCCCAAATGCAGTCATGAAGAGTCAGACACGGCTGGACAACAGCAATAGGAGTGGAGTCTTAGAGTTTGGTGGGGGCCAAAGAGCCCTCCGAAAGCTAGGAGGCAGAGGACCCCCTGCAGATTATGCAGACCCGCATAATCCAGGTGTCCTGACATGTCAGGCGGCTAAGTGGTGTGATGAAGGGCCTGGATACCTGGGGGAAAGGGTGCTCCCAAAACAATCTTCTGCTGATGCAACAGCAGGTCTCCAGAGCTTGCCAGTCTGGGGCTGACAACAGTTGTCGCATGAATTTTGGGATTGTTTTGCTGGAGTCACACAGATTCCCCACCCCTCACCCTCATCTCCTGGGCCCAGCCGCTGTGGCAACCCAAGCAATCACAAGGGCCTCTCCCCTTGAGTCTCACACTCCAGGGAAAAGAGGCTGCTGCTGGGAAAATCCAGGGTTGGCAGGGACCAGAAGCCACCTAGTTACAACAAAAGAGATATTTGGTTGGTGAATTCTTTACCTGAAAAGGATCTTGAGGTTTCAGCAGACCCCATGATCAGTAGAACTCAGTTGTGTGAGGAGGGAGCCCCGCAAAAAACTAAAGCAACTAAATTGCATTACGAGAAGTGCCCTATTCAGGAATAAAGAAGACATAAGTCTCTCCCTACTCTGCCCCGGTCAGACTATAGGTGAAGGATTGTGTTCATTTCTGGCCATCACCATTTTATAAAGGGCATCAGTATGCTAGAAAGTACACAAAGGAGAACACCCAGGATCATGAAGGGTCCCGAGATCATGCCAGATGAGGAGATGACAAAAACAATCGAAGCCAGAAATGGTGGCTCACACATACAGGCCATTACTGGGAAGGCTGAGCCTGGTGGATCGCTTGAGCTCAGGAGTTCTGAGCTGCAGGAGGGCTGAAGCCCATGGGGTATCCTCACTAAATCTGGGACCACGAGGGGGAGCCCCCAGGAATAGCGAGCCACCAGGAGGGGTTGACTGGCCCAGGTCAGAAAAGGAGAAGGCCAGAGATTCAGCACCTACCCAGCTTGAGATATAAGAAGGCCTCATCTCCAGAAAATAATAATAATAATTAAAATTGCAGATGTTCAGTCTGGAAAAAAACAAAAAACAACCCAAGGGGGGCATGATGGCTGCCTTCAAACATCTGAAGGGCTGTTGACCCCAGAGGGTAGGCCTAGAAGCAATGGGTTTGCTAGAAGGAAAAGCTTCCTAACATTCAGAGTTGTCCCAAATAGAAAGGGCTGGGGGAGAGGGGGAGCAAGGAGAGAGATGAGGGGCCTTCACACTGAGGCTGGATGACCCTTTATCATCAGCAACACGCTTTTATTAAGCACCTGATATGTGTTACACATGGTACTAAGCAGGAAACACAAACAAAAAGCAAAAACAATCCCTGTCCTCAGGGAGCTTACATTCTATAAGGGAGAGACAAGACATACATAGATATACATAGAGTAGATAAAAGGTACTATTAGAAGGAAAGACCTCCTACAGAAGGTAGCATTGGAACTGAGTCTTAAAGGAAACCAGGGATTCTAAGAGATGGACGTGAAAAGGGAGGGCACTCCTGGCATTGGGGACAGCCAGTGCAAAGGCAGGGAGATGGGAGAAGCATGGATGAGGCCGGTGTAGCTGAACCACAGCTTAAACACATTCCTGGAGGGGAGAAATCAGTAAGAAAAGATGATGAAGATGGGAAGGGGCCAGTCAACTCTGGCCTTCTAAAGTCCCTCCCAACTAACATTCTAGGATCCTCCAGCCCAGAGGCCCAGGGAAATCTTCCCTGGGATTAGAAAACTTTTGGGAAGAAGGGAAAGATAGCCCTCAGGCCTTCAGAGTTTGGGGGGAAGGGACAGTGGCGGAGTGGGGCTCCCTTCCAGCCCCCTAGGCAGCCTGGGAAATATCACTGAGCCGGGAGGCTTGTTTGACATCATGTAAATGTTGGCGGCTGAGTTGTTCCATGTCACCTCTGGCGTTTCTCAGGTGTGAGATGTTTGTCCGTAAATTTAGAGCTGGAAAAAACCCTCAGAAATCAGCTCTTTGAGGACCCTCATCTTACAAATAAGTCCTGTACAAAGACGTGTTCTAGGTCACGCCACTGATTAGATGGCTGAGTAGTATCTGAACCGGGGGATCCCGAGGGCTAGCTCAGACATGGTGTTACACACACACACGCACACGCACACACACACACACACACATGCTCACACGCACACACAAGCACACTTCACTTTATAGGTGGGGAAACTGAGGCCTGTGACTTTGAAGTGTTCCACTCCAAGTCCTAGAAGGAGTCATTGCCAGAGCTGGGATCTGAACTTGGGTCCCCTCATTCCCAAGCCAGTGATGGGACCAGTATAGAACAGTATTAGGTCATGTTTATATAGCACTTTTAAGGCATCAAAAGCACTGTCCTGTGAGGTGGGTTATCCCCATTTTACAGAGAAAGAAACAGAGGCAGGGGGAAGCTAAATTATTTGCCTAGGGCCATACAGGAAGGAGGAGGAAGAAGCTAGATCGATCAGTGGATAGAGTGCTGGGCCTGGACTCAGGAAGACCTGAGTTCAAATCCAGCCTCAGACACTCACTAGCTGTGTGACCCTTGGCAAGTCACTTAACCCTGCTTGCCTCAGTTTCCTCATCTGTAAAAAGAGCTGGAGAAGTAAATGGCAAACCACTGCAGTAAACCACGCCAAGAAAACCCCATGGCCAGTATTGGTATGCTAAAGTAGGACAAGACTAAACAACATAGGTCCTACGTGTCAGAAGTGGGATTTAGACCTGCGCTTTCTAGCATGAAGTCTGGCACCTTTTATTGTAAACACTCAGCTTCCCCAGGATGCACAGGCAAGTGAGAGTATACAAGAGTCTCCCCATTGTCCCTTCTTGTTCCCATAAACCATGTCCTCCCTTGCCACCTCCTTCTTACCCGGAGGAGCCTCCTGCCTTCCTTCCTGGGCTTCCAGGTTCTCCCTCTCTATCCTCTGAGTAGCTACCACAGGCCCCTTCCTGTTCTCACCATGTCACACCCTCCCTGGACCATATCAAAAACCTTCCATGGCTCCCCACTGCCTGCAGGATTAAGTTCAAATGCTGGTCTCTGGAGCCAATCAATCCACAAGCCACAAGTATTTACTAAGGACCTACTCTGTGCCAGATCCTGTGCTAGGAGATGGAAATAGAAAGAAAAGGCAAGGGGTGGCTAGGTGGTGCAGTGAGTAAAGCACCGGCCCTGGAGTCAGGAGGACCTGAGTCCGGATGTGGCCTCAGACACTTAACACAAAAACTAGCTGTGTGACCTTGGGCAAGTCACTTAACCCCAGTTGCCCTCCAAAAGGCAAAAAAAAAAAAAGAAGAAAGAAAAGAAAAGGCAAAAACAGCCCCTTGCTTCAGGGAGCTTATGTTTTAATGAGGGAGACAAGAAGATGTAATAATAACATAAATAATGGAGAGTATGTATTATTTAATAATGTATGTGTGTAAGAAGCATACATATAAAAGCAAGTCTTACCCTGCATTCAAGGCCCTTCGAGGCCCCTTGCTCACTCTCTTCTCCTTTTCTTTCCTTTCTTGTTTGCTTCCTATACTGCCTGCCTTAGCCTCCCCTGAACATATCTGTCCCATCATTCTTCCATCCTTCTCTGCTCAGACTGTCTTCAGTGCCTGAGGCTCCCTTCATCCTCACCATTCAAGCTATCTCAAACATCGTCTCCTCCATGAAGCCTTCCCTGATCTCCACCTGTCCCCAGTCAGAAAACGGACCAGAGATTTAAAGCTGGAAGGGACCGAAGAGGTCACTTCATCCAAACCCTTCATTTTAGAGATGGAGAAACTGAGACCCCTTGAAGGAGAGTCATATAGCTGACATAAGTGACAGATGCAGGATTTGAACCCAGAGCCCCTGACCCAAGAGCCAGCTCTCCCTCCGCTGCACCACATTCTGCTCTCCGCAGCCATTTTAGGCACACATCGAGCCAAGGTTCTCTTGGGTCCCTGCCTCCTCTCCCCTGCTAGACTGGGAGCTTCCTGAGGGCCAGGACTGCCTTATTCACCTTGGCATCTCCCTAGCAGGGATGGCAAGGACCATACACATTGGAGGATGATGGATGGGAATCCTCTGGAAGGAGCCTCAGAAGGCATCTGATCTGACCTGTACCCGAAGAAGAACCCCTTTAAGACCCCCACTAAGTGGCCCTCCATCCGGAAGGCCTGCTGTGAAGGGAGCTCATTCCCTTCTGAGGCGGCCCAGGCCACTCTGGGCTAGCTTCAGTGGTTAAGACCCCCACTAAGTGGCCCTCCATCCAGAAGGCCTGCAGTAAGGGGAGCTCATTCCCTTCTGAGGCGGCCCAGGCCACTCTGGGCTAGCTTCAGTGGTTAAGACCCCCACTAAGTGGCCCTCCATCCAGAAGGCCTGCAGTAAGGGGAGCTCACTCCCTTCTGAGGCGGCCCAGGCCACTCTGAGCTAGCTTCAGTGGTTAAACATTATTTTCTTTACTCAGAACCTACATCTACTTCCCTCTGTGGTTTCTAGTTCTACCCATAGAGGCCAAGGAAAAGTCTGGCCCCTTCTTCCACATGATGATGGTGTTGTTGAATCATTTCAATTGTTTGTCACTTGTTGTGGCTGCATTTGGGGTTTTCTTGGCAGGGATACTGGAATGGTTTGCCATTTCCTTCTCCCGCTCATTTTACAGATGAGGAAACTGAGGCTAGCAGGCTGAAGTGACTTACCCAGGGTCACACAGCTAGTTTGAGGCTGGATTTGAACTCAGATCTTCCTGACTCCAGGGACCAGTGCTCTAATAGCCTCTTCTTCTATGTGAGAGCTCTTCTAATATGGGGTATCCCCCAAATCTTATAGCTTAAAACTGTACGAGGACATTGAGGGCATCCTGCAACTAAAGTTAGCACATCATCCCCGCTAAGTCTTCTGTCTCCTGACTCCTTTCAACCATCCCCAGATACCCAACCTCTTCAACATCTCTGTTATCCCATTTGGGATTTGTCCTGACCAAAACTATGGTACCTAAAAATATGGTACCTAGAACTGAGCCCATTCCTTCACATGGATATTGCCTAACTTTCTCTAGATACCATGCCTCTGTTAATGAAAATGAGGATCCAATGAGTTTTTCTGGCCGCCACATCCCACAGTCGAATCTTATTGAGTTTAAGCTTTTTCACATGAATTCTTGTGCTTGGGTAATTAATTTTTTGAACCCAAGTATGGGACTTTACATTTCTTACTATTCAGTTTCCTGTCATTAGATCTGCCCTGTCATTTTAGTCCATCGAGAACTTTTTAGATTCTGACTTTGTTGGACAATGTGTTGGCTATCCTTCCCAGCTCTGTGGCATCTACAAATGTGATTAATAGGCCACCTAGCCTCTTACCTGAGTCAGTGATTAAAAGGTTGACTGGCACAAGGCACATGACAGATCCCTAGGGCAGGATACTTTTAGACCTCTACCCAAATTGACATCAGTCCATTATTGGAGAATATTTGATTCAATCACATAACTCTACCATCATCTCTAACAGTAGTAGTAGTAATAATAGTAGTAGTAGCAGCAGCAGCCACAGATAGCAATTATTAAGTGTCTACTATATGCCAGGTGGTACAGTGGTTAGAACTCCATCTCTAGAGTCAGAAAGACTCATCTTCCTGAGTTCAAATCCAGCCTCAGATATTTACTAGCTGTGTGACCCTGGGTAAGTCACTTTACCTTGTTTGCCTCGATCTATAAAATGAGTTGGAAAAGGAGATGGCAAACCACTCTAGTACCTTTGACAAAAAAACCCCCAGTGGGGTCACAAAGAGTCTGAGGTTGGATTTGAAACCTCAGGTCTTCCTGACTCCAGGGTCAGCGCTCTAGCCACTGCACAGAGCAAGGTCACCTGTGGTCAAGAACTGATTCTGTCATTTACAAATTGTGTATGACTTTAGGCAAATCACTTAACCTTTGAGTTCAGTATCCTCACCTGTAAAATGAGGAAATAGGACTACAGGATTCCCTAAGGCCCCTTTATCATCCTAAAACTGTGACTTTGACAATTGGTGGAGTCATGTGCCTAGAGTCAGGAAGATCTGAGTTCAAATCCAACCTGGGATTCTTACTAGCTGTATAACCCTGGGTAAATCACTCAGCCTGTGCCTCAGTTTCTGCATCTGTGAAATGGGGATAATAATAGCATCTACTTCCCAGGGCTATTGTAAGGCTCAAATGAGATAATAAACATATACATTTATAATAAATAAAGTTCTTTGCAAACTTTAAAACACTATGTGATTATTATTAAGTAATAATTAAATTAAGTAATTAAGTAAATTAAGTAAAGCATTTGCGATTATTATTAAGGAAATAAAAATTATGCCCTATTATAGAGTACTAAGAGTTGGGGGAAGCAGAAAAGGCTCGGCAGGATCAGAAAGGAAAGAGGTCAGGGTGTCAGTCTTTTTTCCCTTCAGCAGGGATGAAAGCTCTGAAAATTCAACAAGAAAATTCTTAGCAAAAAGAATTTCCCATTTCATAGCCTTTCCTGGAGGGTCCTGATTTCAAGAGAAAGATGTTTCTTCCTTTGCCTTTTGAATTCAGCCAGGCCCAGGAGCCAACTCTGACACCATCCAGCTTTGGCTTTAGGGCAAAGTTTCCAAAGTAATCGCCTAACCTCCAATGCCCTAAGGCCCTTCTCACTGTGGTGTTCTGGGTTCTGTGTCCCAACAGCCCATGTTCTAAAGTCCCCAATTCTACATTCTAACATTCTCTAACATTCTCTATCATCTCGAACTTAACAGACTGAGAGGTGGAAGGAATCCCAAGGCCCGTTGGCTCTCGGTTCAGAAAACTCCGCCTTGAAGACCCTTTGTCCAACTAGGCATCCACCATATGCAAGTTAAGTAAATATAAGCCTTTCTGAGAGATGCACCCACAAAAATGACTTTTTTGGTTTTTTCATTCTCTCATCCTTAATAGCAAGGCATAAGGGCTAGGTGGTGTAGTGAATAGAGCACCAGCTCTGGAGTCAAGAGGACCTGAGCTCAAATCCAGCCTCAGACACTTAGCACTTACTAACTTGTGTGAATTTGGGTAAGTCTCAACCCCAATTGCCCTCCAAAAAAAAAAAAAGCAAAGAATAGCAAGGCATAAAATGAATCCTTCCAATCATCGCAAACAAGTCCCTGCCTCAAAACCCAACCTTTAAAAGAAAAAAAACTCTGATTTTTTCATCATGTTATTGTGCCTTTCATTCCTAAAGGTTCTTAAGTACAGGCTTCCCACTGTCATGCTCCCCTGGAGTCAGCTCTTCTCCAGACTAAACACTTCCATTCCCATTTATGCTGCATTTAGCCGGTTTGCACATAGCTATTTGCCTGTTGTCTCTCCCATCACTGAGAACTCCAGAGGGCAGGCTCTGTCTTTTGCCTTTCTTTGCATCACCAACACTCTGCCCTGTGCTTGGTACATTGGGTTGCTGCTCAGTCATTTCATTATGTCCAACTCTTCGTGACCCCTTTTGGGTTTTCCTGGCAAAGAGAATTCCTTCTCCAGCTCATTTTACAGATGAGGAAACTGAGGCCAATGGGGTGAAGTGACTTGCCCAGGGTGTCTGAGGGGAGATTTGAACTCAGGTCTTCCTCACTCCAGGCCTGGCACTCTCTCTTGTATGGTGCCACCTAGTGCCCTCTGGTTGTTGCCCAAGAACAAAAAAGTATATGCTGTGACCTGTTAGCAGAATGCAAACTCACTGAGGACAGGGACTTTCCTTTGTACCTCCAATACGTTATATGGTGGCTTGCAGTGATAACAAGAAGCTTATATTAAACATCTTCCATGTGCCAAACACTGTGCTAAGTTCGAGGGATATGAAAACAAAGAAGGAAACAATCCCTACTAGCTTTTCTCATTATTACACCAAGCTTCCTCTTTTGGTGGGTCCAAGAAGAGGGGCACCATGATGATAAGAACCTGGGGGTGGCCAGGCAGCAGAGGACCTTGAGATGTGATGGGGGAACGATAGTCACTGTGAGCAGAAAGAATCCCACCTAAATGTCAGGGCCCTGGGATAAAGCTTCATTCACCCTACCCTAGTTTCAGTCCCAGATACAAAAAAGTAGTATTCCTCTGCCTGAAGTAGGGGTTCAGAAGAAGAACTCAGAAGTCCAAGAAAATGTACCCCAAGAAAGCCCTGAGCCTGATGCATAAAAATTCAGCGGGTCTCTAGGGGGAACTTATGTTTACTCCCTACTCTTTCTCCATCTTCTTTGCTGATGTCATACCTACTAGCTGAGGGTCTCCCCCTGGTCAACCTGGGTTCAAGGTGGGAAGAGGACAGATGGGGAAGAAGGGAGGGACTCTACAGGGAAAGAGAAGGAAGAAAGTTAATAAAAAGAGATCGTGCCTAGGCCCAAAGATTAACAGCTAATATTTATATAGCATTTTAAAGTTTGCAAAGGTCACATAGCTGGTAAGTGTCTGAAACTGAATTTGAAAGGGTTTTACATATGTTCATTTGAGTCTCCACAACCCTAGGAGGTAGGTGCTTTATTATCCCCATTTTATGGCTAAGAAAACTGAGGTTTAGCAGGTTAAGCGACTTGCCCAGGGTCACACAAGCTAGTAAGTATCTGGTTTCCAACTGGTTTTCCAAGTAAGAGCAGGTTTCCAGATCAGGTCTTCCTGACTCTAAATTTTTCTACAAATCCAATATACCACCTTGGATAGTCCCTGACTCACCCCAACTCTGACACTGACTGGCCAAACTCTGCACTCTTCTCACCTGGACCCAGACCTATCTACAGGAAGAAGGCAGAAGGAAGAAGGAAGAAAGCATCAGGGCCAGCCCCCCTCCTCCTGAACTGAATTTTCTATTTTCAGGAAGCTTCTAAAATAGCTCCTTTGTTCCACCAGAAGAAGGCAACCTGTAATAACTCCCGGGGTAACTAAGGAGACCTGAGACTTTGACACCCACCTGCCCTGCCCTGCCCTTCTCAGAGATTTTTACAGGAGGAGGGGATGTCAGCCTCCCCTCCCCTCCCCCACTCCACCCGCACCCTCCACCAGGCTAGGTTGGCCAGGCTTTGGGAACAGAGCTTGCCCAGCCCCCACCTTGCTTGGGCCCCAGGGAAGCAGTGAGTAGGATGGGAAAATGGGCCATTGCTGGCCTCCGGCCTTCTTCGGAGACTGTTCAGAGGAAGGACGGCCCCCGGTCCCAAACAATTGTCTGCTCCCGGGCCAAGTGAGCCGCCCCTTGTGGGAGTCTCTGGCAAGCCCTGGGCAGGAAATGCAAGCCCTTCCCTGCAGAGGAGCTGGGTTATTTCAAGTTGACGCTGATGCCTCTCAGACGTCCTCCTTCTTACAGGGATAGAGAGGAAGGGAGGGGAAACGGGAGAGAGGTGGGGTAGGAAGCAGGGAGGGAGGGGCGGCCAGGGAGACCCACACCTCCCCGACACCATCTGGAGGACGCTGGGGGCCTGTGCCAATGAGCTCTTCGGCTCCTCTCAAAACGGCTCTGAAATGGAGCCTTGGCCCGATGCCATCTGGGGCTCAGCGAGGGCCCCCTGATGCGTGGCTCTGCACACAGGTAGTGGTCTCTCGGAGCAGATGGAGCCCGATTAATAGAGAAGCAAATGCTCAGGGAGACGGCTCTGCCCCTCCTGCTTCTACTCCACCTCCCTCTCCCCTTCCTGCCCCCGCCCTCATCCAGTCCCTCTCCCTCCCCCCATCTCTATCCATCCTTTCCACTCTGCCAGGCACCCCGCTGAGACGAAGGAAAAGGAGGGATGTGAAAGACAGAGCAGTGGGTGCCATGGGTGGGGTGAGGGAGGGGGAGGATCCTAGGACTCTCGAGCTGGGAGGCACCTCAGAGACCATCTAGTCCACCCCTCCCCCTTTTACAGACGAGGAAACTGAGGCCCAAGGAGGGGGAAGTGACTTGCCCAAAGTCACAAGTGTCAGAGGCAGAATTTCTACCTCCGGAACATGTATTCTACTCTTTCCCCTGTACCAGGAGAGAGGGAAGGAGATCCAAGGAGCTCGAGCCCTTTCTCCCCTCCTCCCCCTTCCCCTTCACCAAGAGGGGAGGAGTAGATGATTCCCAGGCTCCTGCAAGACCGGGAGGGCTTGGAGGGAGGGGGGAGGGGGGGGCAGGACTCAGGCTGTGATAAGGCTTCCTCTAGGTCAGACCAAACTCCTGCTAATAGCCAAAGGTCAGAGCAGGGGAGAATAATTAGAGCGTGCAAGAATTGTATTTCTGTCCCAAAGTCTATTTTTTTTTTAATTCAAGGAAGGTTTCTGCCTTCATCCTGACCCTTAGCAAACAAAAGGGATTTGCATGTCCTTGAGTTTTGTGTTTCACATCAGGAATCCAGGCTTATTAAACACGTCCTGGGTCTGACAGCTGTATTCAAAGCAAAGACATTACTTAAACCAACAGTTAATCCTGGCGATTGACGTGCAGATGAACAAAGAAGTCCTATGTTGACTGCCTGGTTGTCCCTTAATGGCAAATATTAGCCAGCTTTCTGTCTTTAGCCAATCCCTCTACATGTGCCCTCCAACTCATCTTTTCTTTTCTTCTCCAGCAAATTGCCCCAGTCATCACCACCACTCTTATCAATAACCATCACGTCTCTCTATATGATGACTCCTTCCCTGCTGCCTGCAAACATGCCTCTTTCCCCCCACTCCTCCCCAATAAATACCCTCACTTGTTTCTACCATTCCCACTACTTATGGTCTTATATCTTGCCTTCCCTTCTCAGATAAACTCCTCTAGAAAGCTGCCCACACTAATTAGATGCTTCCGTTTTCTTTCCTCTCCACCCCTTCCAAATTCTCTGCAACCTGGCTTCTGACTGTGACGTTCAACTGATGCTGATCTCTCCAAAGCAACCAATGGTCTCTTACCTAATTGCCAAATCCAGTGGCCTTTTCTCAGTTTGGATCTATTGATCACCTTCTCCTGAGGAGTCTCTCTTCCCTCCATTTTCCTGATAGTGCCCTCTCCTGATTCTCCTCCTACCTCCTACTCCTTCTCTGTCTTCCTTGCTGGTTATTTTACACTCACTGACTATGGCATCCTCAAGGCTGTGTCCATACTGTCTCAGTTGAGTATCTCCATTTTCATCACTATGCAAATGATTGATATATCCAGTCCTCACCTCTCTCCTGAGCCACAGTCTTGTATTTCCAACTCCTTCTGAGCCAGAGAAGGAAAAGGCAAACCACTCCTGTATCTTTGCCAAGAAAACCCCAAAGGGGTCATGGAGAGTTAGGCATGACTGCCCAACAAAGCCTGGTATATAGTAAGCGCTAAATCAATGTTATTGATTAGCACATGGGTGTGTTTATGTGAGGAGGTGATTCGGGGACACAGGTACTTACTTACCTGTGTGTAAATCTCAGGCTATGAATCTAGAGCTAGAATGAGATCTCAGAGGCCACTGAGATCAACTCCCTCATTATACAGATGAGGAAGGGAAGTGACTTGCTCGAGGTCACGAAGTTAGCAAGAAGCAGAGACAGAATTGGAACCCAAGTCCTCTGACTCCAAAGGCAAAGTTCTTTCCATTGTGCTATCTTGCTTCCACTATGGGTAGGTACATGTGTAAATATGTGTGTAGGTACACTTACGTGTAACTAAGTACATTGGTGTGTAAACACATGTAATTATTACACATGCAGCAATACATTGATGTATATAGAAATGCATTGCTTGAGTATACACACATATATCAGAATACATGTATAAAGGTATAACATGCAGATTTGAATATGGTGTAGATGTTTTAACGTGTGCATAAATGTGCATACAAATAGGCATGTTTGATGTCGCCTTCCTCTGAATCCCCAGTACTAAATGCCAGGCAAATAATAAGTGCTACTATTATTATTTCTAATAATAATAGAAATAATAATTGCTAGCATTCCTTATTGCTTTAAGGCTGGTAAAGTGCTTCACAAATCTTATTTCATTCATTCCTCAGAATAGCACTGAGGGGTAAATGCTATTATTAACCCCAACTGAGGCAAACAGAAGTTAAATGACATGCTCAGGGCCATGCAACTGGTAAGTGTCTGAGGCAAGATCTGAACTCAGACTTCGCTTACTTTCAGTCCAGAATTCTGCCACTGCCCCTAATAAATACTTGTTGATTGAGCATGTGAATTTAAATGCATAGATATATATGCATATATAAGTATATGTGTACATATTTAAATATACATGTGTATGCATGTAGATTGTGGCTATTTCTAAGTATACCTGTCTACATATATAAATCTGTGTTATATGTGTCAATGTTGAGATAAAGTGATATAATCAGAAGACCCCTGGATTTGGAGCCAAAGGATCGGGGTTCATAACTTGCCTCTGACACTTCCTACCTATGTGTCCTAGCATGTCACTTCACTTCCTGGGACTCAGTATCCTCATCTGTAAAGTTGGACAAGACAGCCTCTAAGTTCCTTTGTGGCCTGAAATCTCTTTCCCTGTGTGAGCATGTATGGATTGCAAGTGTATAAACATATAAGAACACACATGAAGATGTGGACATAAGTATATAGGGGCCGGTAGATGTGTGGATACGTGATTATGTGTGTCTACATGAGGGGAACGCTTGAAAAAGTGCATGCCCTCAGCTAATGTAACCTTGTAGCTGATGGAAAATCATCATTTCCTTGTCGTGATTACCCTTCTGTTCTACCGCCACCCACTTCATTAAAAAGGGACACATTTTAAATGAAAGTTGTCTAACACCTTCCAAGATAATGAAATTTCAAAGTGTCTAAATGAAGTCTCTGAGGAAAGTCTGCACCGGGAGCTGGTGCCCGGCTCTTTTGTCTCTGCAGGTGCACGAAGCCAGGATTTCACGATTCCTCAGTCAGAAGGGTGCTCGGAGGGAAGATGAGGGTCCTTTTAGAAAACACAGGGGAGCCAGGCTACTGCTGGCGCAGCAGTGAGCCGTGAGCCGCGAGCCGCAAGCCGCAAGCGGGGTGCTAACTCATCCCCGGCCTGAGCTCGGCACTGGGATAAACTGGAATCTGCCAGCCCGGGGTGCTAATCCTGGCCGATGGACTGGAGAGGGTGCGCTGCCAGCTGCGCTCAGAGCTTGGAGCTTGGAGCCTGGAGCCGGCTGGCAGAGCCAACAGCCTGGGAAGGTGAGGTTGGGCGCTCCCACGGCTTCTTCCTCAATCCAGCTGTGGCCATATGCCCAAAAAGTGTCCCGCCGCTGCCTCCACGGTCGCATGAGTGTCGGGGATGGATATGGAAAAGTGCCCCAGGTCCTCAGCTTGAGTGGAGCAGGGTTCAAGTCCTGACTCTAGCACTGGTGACCTTGCGACCATTTAGGAATTCCTTTGTCTCTCTAACCTCACTTTCCTTCCTCTGTAAAATGGGAATAAAACCACCTGTTTTTCCTCCTTCATAAGGTGGTTTTGAGGTTCAAATGATCATAGGTTTGGGTAGCAGAGAACCCCAGAAGGCTTTGAGCCCAACCCAATTTTACAGAGAAATGCGATTTACCCACCCACACCCAGACAGAATTGGAACCTGAGTCTTTCCTGACTCCAAGTCCAATGCACCAAAACAAGTCAAAAGACTGAAAAAGTAGAAGAAAATGTAAGCTGTTTCATAGCAATGTGTGATGTGAAATGTGTATGCATACTCATTTCTCTCTCTTCTTTGCTCTTGATTCTCCTGACTTTGCCACCTCTGTTCCAATAGCCTTCTCTCCACGGAGATGGCTCCACTCTTATGACTCCCTCATTCAACTGGTACATCCAACGAAACCACCATTGGAGACCACCAAGGGGAGCCACTGGATCTACCATTTAAGGAAGTACCCAAACCATCCTTGCTCACTTATTTCATCTAAGCCCCTGACTCTCTGATGTTTTCCATTTTGCCCCTGTGCAAATACTCCCTTCCATCTCCCTTTTATGTGTCTTCCCCCTTTAGAATGTAAGTTTCTTGAGGGCAGGCTCTCTCTCTCTCTCTCTCTCTCTCTCTCTCTCCCTCCCTCTCTCT
>NW_027187400.1:37794048-37852597 GCF_028583685.1 Petaurus breviceps papuanus
CTCTCTCTCTCTCTCTCTCTCTCTCTCTTTCTCTCTCTCTCTCTCTCCTCTTCCCCTCTGTCTCTTTCCTGGTTCTATGGTTCTATCATTCCCTCTGTCTCCTTTTCTGGATTCTCTTCCATATGATGCTGACCATAGGTATCCCTCAGAGTTCTGTCTCTGGCCTTCTCTTCCTCTATACTATCTCATTTAGAGCTCATCAGCTCCCTTTGGGTTCAATTATCATCTCTATCCAGTTGATTTCCAGATCTATTTATCCAGCTCTAATCTCTCTCCTGAGCTGAAGTCTCCCATCACCAGCTGCCTTTTATACATCTTGAATTGGAGTCCATAGTTATCTCACACTCTATGTGTCCAAAACAGAACTCATCTCTATTTCCAAATCCTCCCTTTCCCAACTTTCTTATAGCCATCAAGAGCACCACCATATTCTTAGTCTCTCAAATTCAGTATTTCAGGATCCTCTGTGACTCCTCACTCTCACACACACCCCAAATCCAATCTGTTGTCAAATATTGTAGATTCTCCCTTCACAGAATTAGTCATATATGTCTCTTCTCTCCTCACATAGCCACTGCTTTGGTACAGACCCTCATCACTCCACACCTGCACCACTGCAATAGCGTTCTGATTGGTCTCCCTGCCTTGTCACACACACGCTCCCCTCCCACTCCAGTCTATCCATCACTCAGCTACCAAAACCATCTTCCTAAATCCCAGGGCTGACCATGTACCCCTCCCCTAGACTCCAGTGAGCCCTGTGACCTCCAGAATAAAATAGAAAATCCTGTTTGGCTTGCCAAGCCCTTCCTCACCTGCCACCCCCTACCTTTCCAGTCCTCTCATACCTTATTCCTCTCTACACATTCTCTGCTCTGGTAATCTGGCCTTCTGCTATTTTCTGCACATGACCCTCCACCACCCAAATCTGGGTCTTTTCCTCGGATGTCTCCAATGCCCGCAGTGCTTTCCCTCCCCACCTCTGCTCCCCTGGCCTCTGTCATGACTCAGTTCAAATCTTGCCTTCTGTAAAAGGCCTGTCCCAGTCACCTTCCCCTCCCCCACTGCCAGTGCCTTCCCTCTGTGATTACCTCCCATTTACACTGCATCTATCTTGTAGACTCATAGATATTTGCATATTGTCTCCCCCATCAGAAGGTGAGCTTCTCAAGGATAGGGACCTTGGTTTTGCCTTTCTTGGCATTCTCAGCCTTTCCTAACACAAAATAGGCACATAATGAAGGCTATTTATTAATTCTCACTATCTACAATGAGATGATATTTGTAAAGCATTTTGTAAGGTACTTCCCACAGTGTTAGGCACATAGTAGGTATGCAATAAAGGTTAGTTATTCATTCTCACTATCTATAATGAAATGATGTTTGTAAAGCATTTTGTAAGGTACTTCCCACAGTGTTTGGCATATAGTAGGTACATAATAAAGGTTATTTATTCATTCTCATTATCTATAATGAGATGATGTAGCAGGCTCACAGTAGATACAATGCACAGAGTGCCAGACCCAGAGTCAGGAAGACTGACCTTCCTGAGTTCAAATCTGGCCTCAGACACTTATTAGCTATATGACCCTGGGCAAGTCACTTAACCCTGTTTACCTCAGTTTCCTCATCTGTAAAATGAGCTAGAGAAGGAAATGGACAAACCACTCCAATATCTCTGCCAAGAAAACCCCAAATGGGATTACAAAGAGCTGGACAATAAAGGCTTTTTTTTTACTAATCTCATTATGTCAAAAGAATGTCTGTAAAGCCCTTCACACAGTTCTTGGCACATAGTAGGTGCATAGTAAATGATTATTGACTAACTATGTATATATCTCCATGATTATGGATAGATTTCAACATTGACTCCAGGAGGATGTGATCACATTGATTGTTGAGAATGTGGGGCCTGTTTTCTATTTAAAAATTAAAAAAAAAAACCAACAAAGCCAGACCTATGCTCTTTTTTAAGAGCTAATGCAGTCTTAGGCTGCACTAGGGGAAATGCGGCATCCAAACCAAGGTGTTATTCCACCTTGATCAGAACACATCTGGAGGACATTGTGCAGCTATGGGCTTCCTAGCTTCTTTCAGAGTTTTCCTGATGCCTTTTGCTTTGCTTTTTACACCAACATTCCCAGATAGGTGCTGAGACTTCCCCTGGCCCACTTCCCTGGTCCCCACAGAATGCTCCCTCATAACAAACGCAAAAGGGTCAGCGAGATTATTGATGCAAAGCCCTTGGCCATCTGGTCCCAGACTTCCCTTCCAGGTTTGCAACACATCACTCCCCTTCATTTGTGCTAAGTTCCAGCAATCAACTAATTGATAAACATTTAGTAAGTGTCTACTGTACGACAAATACTCTGCTAAATTGGGATACAGAAAGAGGCAAAAGAGAGCCCTGCCCTCAAGGAGCTTGCAATCTAAGGGGGAGGACAACACGCACAGCAATATTGCAAACTGCTATATACAGGATAAATAGGAAATAATTAACAAAGGCACATAGTAGGCACAATGCATAGAACACCAGACCTGGAATCAGGAATACTCATCTTCCTGAGTGCAATCTGGCCTCCGACATTTAATAGCTGTATGACCCTGGGCAAATCCCTTAACCTTATAAGGCACTGGAATGAAGAGCATCTGGGGAGGGCTTCTTGGAGAAGGTGGGATTTGAGCTGGGAGTAGCCATGATATTCAATATTCTGCCTCTCTACCTTTTACAATATGGTTCTGGAGAACGAGGACAAGGGTTCAAATCCTCCCCCTGCTATTTCCTGCCTGTATAACCTTGGGCAAATCCTTGACCTTGGTCTCCTCAGTTTACAAGTGAAGAGATGGAGTAGACAGCTTCTTCATTCCCTTCCAGCCTTAGATCTGGCATCCTTTGCACCAGGCATTTTCCATGGCTGGAAGATGCTCCTTCCTTCCCTTTGCTTATTAGAATTCTGTGTCCTCCTTCCAGAGGCCTTCTCAGGCATGTTAGTTATTGCTTCCCCTGCCCACCACCACCCAAATTACTTTGTATTCACTTCTCTATCTCTCTTTCTTCCTATCTATTTATCTATCTTTTTGTCTACCTAGCTTTCTATATTTCTTCCTGTCTATATTATTCTTTCTAGCTACCTACCTTTCTATCTTCCTATCTATTTTTCTCTGTCTTTCTATTTATCTATCTACTTATCTATTTTCTATCTTTTTCTACTTTTCTTCCTTTTATTTTTTATTTAATCTTTTTTTCTATGTATGTATGTATCTATCTATCTATCCATCTATCTGTCTAATCTGCGTATTCCCCCCAGTAGAATATAATCTTCTTCAGGGCAGGGACTGTTTCCTTTTTTTTTTTTTTATCTCCCATGCCTGGCACAGAGGGATAGGGATAGAGACCAGACCCATGATTTTACCAACACAGAGAATGGGTTTTCTCATTCCCCAATAAAGAAATTCCTTCCCCCACTGCAGGTTGACATCTTCTCTGTGGCTTATATTTATAGAGTTGCCTAGAGCATTGAGAGGTGACATAGCCAGGGTCACACAGCCAGATGTGGCAGTGTAATAAGAATGTAAATTTTGAAGATCTTCCCTGCCCCTAGGCTAATGTGCACCTGAAGCCTGGGGTGGGAGGCTTGTTTTTCAGTAGATACTTCTTGATTGGCCAGTGAGTCAATAAGGTTGTTACATTCTCTGAGCCAGGAGAAGGCTATATGAGCCCTGATGTGTAGCTTTGTTTTTGGGACTCACTTTGAGAAGTGTTCTGTGATTTGATCTGAATTCTGGGAAGCCGTTGTTGAGAGTCCCCCGGCTTTGAAAAACCCAGAATGTGGAAACCCAGATGTTGACTGGGTATGGATGTAATGGTTGGACAGTTTGGAAATCTGTCTACTTGATGTTTCTGTCTTGATAATTATGCCTGTATACTTTGAGGTTCAGGGTGCTGACCTTTTCTCCTGAAGAAGGTAAACGATGTATGTCTGACTGATTAAAGTAAGCTTGTTAACCCATTTTGAGTTGCTTTCCTTTAACAAAGCAGATCCAAGAACCTGTGGTAGCTGCAAACCCTGAGGACACTTGGGGTGCTTGCTGCTACAGGCAGAGACAGGATTTGGACCCAGACTTCCCTGTCTTCAAGGACAGTTCTCTAGCCACTATACCAAGTACTTAATAAATGCTTGTTGATGGATTATTAGGGCACAGCACCTGGAGAGATCAGGATGAGCTTCTTGTAGGGCTATTTGAGCTGAACTAGGGATTCGAAGAGACTAAATGTATGGATACTGAAAGTCCTGCAGGGAGCTGCTATGGATTCAGCTGGCAGTGCCACCTCATAGGAACAGAGACGGCCACAACAGTGGGAGTAGACCCTGGAGGAGCTACACAAGGACCCCTGGAGCTTGCCATCCACTCTGTAGCTATATGTATTGTCTCCTCCAATTAGAATGTGAACTCCAGTGTTCAGCACAGTACTTAGCATGAAGCAAGGGCTAGGTGGTGCCATGGAGAGTGCCAGGTGCAGAGTCAGGAAGACTCATCTTCCTGAGTCAATTCTGCCTTCAGATACTCACCAGCTGAACAAGTCACTTCACCCTGTTTGCCTCAGTTTCCTCATCTGTAAAATGAACTGGAGAAGGAAATGGCAAACCCCTCCAGTATTTCTGCCAAGAAAACCCCAAATGGGGTCACCAAGAGTTGGACACAACTGAAAAATAGCAACAAAAGGGCTTAGAAAACACTTTCCATCCATTTCTATTGTCATACTCGGTCCACTCCCATCTCCAAATCCTCTGTCAGCCCCCATCACTAAGCAGCCTCTCCTCCTTTGAAGTTTTCTCTAGCCTCCTTCCTTCTTGCTGTCATCTACCCCTCTGCAGATCACTCTCAGTATCTGATTTCTAGAGTCTTCCTACCCACCCCATCCCCCTGCCTTCAACTTTGGTATTCACACCGATTACCCTTAAAAAGACACCTGCCTCCAGATTGAATTCCAGTGACTCTGTCTTCACTCTACCTCAGTCACAAGGGTGGGCATGCCATAGACTTGACCATCACTTAAGTAACATCTATTAAGCACCTGTTATGTTCTGGGCATTGTGTTAAGTGCAGAGGGTTCAAAGAAAGACAAAAACCATGGTCCTCCCTTCAGGCAGCTCAAGGTCTGCTGAGGGATAAGACAAAATCTAAACAACTATGTATAAACACAAATACACAGGACAAACTGGCAGGTAGTCTTAGAGGGAGGGTGCCAAGATGAAGGAGGGCTGGGAGAGCCTTCTTGCAGAAGGCAGGATTTTAGTGTAGCTCAGACTAGAAGAAAGCCAGGGGAGTTAGGACGGGGAGACAAGAGGAAGAGCTCCAGGCACAGGCAATGGCCAGTGAAAATCCTGGGACCGGGAGACAGAACTGCAAGGCAACCATCACCCCAAACTGGAGCGTCCCCAATATTTTGAACTTTAAAATCCCTTCTGTTCAAGTTTTCCTATCCTTCTACCTCTCCCTCTGCCTCATTTATCCTAACACATCGTTGGTTCCTCGGTTCATCCCTTCTGTTATAGCCTCATCTTCTTCCCTTCACTCTTTTGGGGGGGGCTTTTTGGAGGGGGGAAGGCAGAGCAGTTGGGGTTAAGTGACTTGCCCAAGGTCACACGGCTAGTAAGTGTTAAGGGTCTGAGGCCGGATTTGAACTCAGGTCCTCCTGACTTCAGGGCTGGTGTTCTATTCACTGCGCCACCTAGCTGCCCCCCGTCACTCTTTAGACACTAACTTGACAAGGTGGGACTTCTAGTCCTTTCATTGTTCATACCGTTAGGGTTGTTTAAGCATTTATTAAATGCTTACTATGTGCAATTGTTGTTCAGTCGTGTCTGATCCTATGTGGCAAAGATACTGGAATGGTTTACTATTTCCTTCTCCAGTGTGTCCCTATGTTACAGTTAAGGAGCTGAGGCAAATAGGGGTTAAGTGAGTTGCCCAGGGTCATACAAGTAGTAAGAGTCTGAGGTCAGATTTGAACTCAGATCTTGCTGACTCCAGGTGCTCTATCCACTGCATTTCTTTTTTAAATAGGACTCTACAAACACTGTCCAATTTCTCCATAACATCTGCTTCAATTGCTTTTCTTTTTTTTTTCCTTCTTTTTGAAGGCAAATCAGGGTTAAGTGACTTGCCCAGGGTCACACAGCTGGTAAGTGTTGGGGGCTGAATTTGAACTCAGGTCCTCCTGACTCCAGGGCTGATTCACTCAGCTCTGGTTCACCCCTATCAACCCCCTTACCTGCTCCTTCTTTTGCGTAGCTGAGGAATCCTATGCTCTGGGCCCACTACAAATTCATGTGATCTAACCTGAGATGAACCTCACATGGCAATCCTTTACCTCATTCCTGATTGACGTCTACACTTTCCATAACAGCCATTCCAAAGTTTCTCTCTTCAAGTCCCCAGCTCCATCTCAGCCTCCCCTGTAAGCAGGTTCTCTCTGCTCCTCTGGTATTCCACTGAAAAGACGGAGGCCATTATTATGCACTCCCTCGTTTTCCCTCCCACACACCTCAAAAACTTCTTTGCATCTCTTCCCATCCTCTCCTCCTTTGCTCCAGCTTAAGAAGATGGGATTTCTGGTTCCCTTGCTAAGGCTAACCCCGCCATTCCGTGCCGTGATCCCATCTCTACCCACCTGGAATTTACTCCACTGATTTTCCCCCTTTCTCTGATTCTCTTGATCCACCCACTCTCTCTTTCCTATTGTCTGTAACTCTTCCCTTTCCCATGAAAATCCTAGAAAGAACAGTCAACGCTTGCTGTCTCTGTTTCCTCATCACGCGTTCACTCCTTGACCCTGTACAATCTGTTTTCTGACCTACTCTCCTGAAGCCCCTCTCTCAAAAGTCAGGAGTGGTCTCTTAGCTGCCAAATCTCTTGGTCTTTTCTCAGCTCTCTTCCCCTGTGACTTTTTGGCAGCATTCCACACTGCCCACCAGTCAGTCAACAAACCGGGTGCTTTGCTAAGTGCTGGAAATAACCAAGAAAACAAAATAAAATAAAATAATAAAATAAAACAAAATGAAATCCAATGAAATAAAATAAAATGATGGTCCCTTCCCCCAAGGAGCTCATCCTCTTATGGTGATGATAGCACACAGCCAGCCATGTATATACAAGATAGATACATATATCCTCCAGTTGATCAGAGTCTTGAAGGTGAGGGAGAAGTCTGGAGGCAGAGTTGAGGAGGGGAGAGGATTCCAGGTATTGAAGCCTGGAGGCAGCCAGCGAAAAGGCACTGAGGTGGGAAATAATGTCATATTCAAGGAACAGCAAAAGTCAGTGCCCCTGGATCATGGGGTACATAGCGGAGAAGCAAAGGTAAGAAGCCTGGGAAGGGAGGAAGGAACCAAGCTATGAAGGATTTTCTATTTGGTCCTAGACAAAATAGGGAGCCACTGGAGTTTATGGAGTGAGGGGGTGATAGGGTTAGACTTCTGCTTTAGGAAGATCACTTGGGGAAAGAGTGGAGTATGTATTGGAACAGAGAGAGACTTGAAACTGGAAGATTGAGATTTGGATTGGAAATCTGTGTAGGTAGAGAGAACTTCCACATGAATCAGCTCAAAATCCTTGGAAAGAACACTGGTTCTTGAGTCAGAGGATCTGGGTTCAATCAAGTGAGCAAGCAAAAAGCATTTATTAAGTACCTACTGTATGCCAGGAGCTATGTTAGATTCTGGGCTTACAAAGACAAAGAATGAAACAATCCCTATATGTAATAATAGCAACTAGCATTTATATAGCACTTTAAGGTTTGCAAAGAACTTCACAAATATTTTTTCATTTTATCTTTGCAAATGCTCTGGGAGGTATAGGTTCTCTTGTTTTACAGATGAGGAAACTGAGGCAGAGGTTAAGTGACCTGCCCAAGGTCATCCACTAGGAAGTATCTGAGTCTGGTTTTGAATTCAGGACTTAATGATTCTCTCCACTGCACTATCTAACTTATATTCTAATGGGGGAGACAACACATATATGCATAGATGTTCCAATATTCACTTCTGATGATGCTTCAATTCCAGCTCCTTCCGTTTCCTTAACTGTAAAAGAAGAAAGTTATACTACATGGTCCGGAAGGTCCCTGTCAACTCTACAGCTACGGTACTATGATCTCTATTAGCATGTAATTTCCATGCTGGCAGAAATCATGTTTTCTTTAAACATGGAATCTTTCTCTACATTGAAAAATGCTTATGATAGGTCCTTAAGCCAGGTGTGGACAAGCACACCTGTGCTTCCAGAGGCTGGGGAGGCTGAGGATAGTGGGTTGCTTGAGTTCTTGAGTTCTTAGGAGGAGGAGGCCAAGCTGATGGGGAGTTCTGAGCTGGAGTAGGCCAAGCTGATCAGGCAGCAGCCCTCAATCTGGCCCCAATATGGTGAGCCCTTGAAGGCAGAGTTCAGCCAGACCACTTAAGGAGGAGTAAGGAGGACTGGAAGAAGCTTTCATGATGATCAGTATTAAGATTGGACCTATGAGTGGCCACTGTACTTCTAGGCTGATGGAGATAGAGAGACCCATTCTTGAAAACAAAGCAAAAATAAATGCTTAATATTTGCTTAAATTGAATCGCCTCATCAGATACACTGCCTTGTGACATGCAATAAATTTTCCTAAACAAGTTTTGTTTTCTCAATGTAGCTGTAACATCTTTAAGTCAGGAAATGTCAGATACACCTTGGGGTTTGATGGAGGACCAGACTTGGCAGGTATGTTATAGGAAAGTCACTTGTTCATATGCAGGTAGGACCACATGGCCTCTGTCTTCCGTTCTAACTCAGCTATTCTGTGATTCTCTCAGCACTCTTTTAAAAAATTATTTTCTTTTCAATTAACAAGCATTTCTTTTCTCTCTCCCACATCCACCCCTTCCTACCACTAGAAAAAAATAACAACAGCCAAAAACACAACAAAACCCATGTAACAAACATAACTGGGATCTGGCGCATGTGAAGGGCTTGTCAACTTCCTCAACTGATATAATTCTCCATGTGGATCAGTTGGGCCCTAACATGTCAACAAGCATTTATTAAGTACCTACTATGTACCAGATATCGTGCTAAGTGCTGGGGATATGAGAAAAAGGCAAAAGATGACCCCTGCCCTCAAAGAGCTCTTAGTCTAGTGGGGGAGGAGACAACCTGCAGGTACAAGCAAGATATAGGTGGGATAAACTGAAAGTAGACTCAGTAGGAAATCACTAAGACTGAGGAGAACTAGGAAGAAGGCTGAACATTAGATGGGACTTGAAGGGAGCTAGGAAAGCCAGGAGATGGAAATGAGGAGGAAAAGAATTCCGGGGAGGGGAGGGGGCCAACCAGTGAAAATGCCCGGAGTCAGGGGATAGAGTGTGTCCATCTATGCCACTCCAGGCTAATCTATTTGCCTCAGTTTCCCCACCTGTAAAATAAGGACAATAATGGCACCTATCTTCCAGAGTTGCTGTGAGGATCAAATGAGATAGTAATTTTAAAACACTTAGAATAGTGCTTGGCACATATTAAATGTTAACTTATTATTATTAATAATTATTTTTGAGAAACAGCAAGGAGGTCAGGTCACTGGACCAATAAAATCAATAAACATTATGAAGCACCTACTATGCACCAGACCAGGGACACTGAATATACAAAAAGAGACAAAAGGCAGTCCCTGCCTGCCCTTGAGGAGCTTACAATCCAATTGGGTCACAATGTACACAGAGGGCTGCAAAGTGCCAGAGGGCTACAAGGGGTAGGAAGAAGGCTTTAAAAGTCAAACAGGGTCTTCTATTTATTGGAAGTAAGAAGGACATGCTAAGATACAGGGTGAGTACCCTGAGGAGACTGTGGACCAGCGGGGGCATTCTGTATTTCTGATCGGTTTTGAAGAGTAGCTTCTTCAGTTTGCTTCTGGGGCATTCAGAGGGAACTGTCTATTTCTGCTACTTCCCCATTTGTTCTTGGGGGATCTTAGTGAGAAGCCATGCTATAAAGGACTTAGAATCTTCTCCCTTCTGAGGCCTCAGCATCTATTTTTCCCCCTAGCTTTAGACAGTGGAGTCTCCAAGACTGTGAGTTTGAAAGACCCGGAGGATGACTGGATATCCCAGAGTCCCAGAGTCCTAAGATTTGTAACTGGTGCAGTACACTCTCAACTGTAAGGACTGACCTTCAAAAACAACATTCAGGACCCCAAAACAGTGGTCATTGAGACCTGGGCTCATCAAGGGGTCATGATGTATTTGAACAAGAACTTGGTGGTACTAAGGTTATGGAGGAACTGGATTAAGTTGAGCCTACACTCCACAGACACCAAGCTGGCATAAAGGAGATTATGGCCCCAAAGATGTTGGGAGTAAATGTACTCATTATTCTGTGTTTGGTTCTTGCTATATCTTTGCTCTTGGGGGATCTTAGTAAAAAACTATCTGATATTAAATGGCTAGATAGAACTCAAGTGGTATATTCTGGCCCCTAACAATGAGAGGAACATGCTCAGTGGGTGTTCATGTCAATGACAGTAAAGAACTCCCCAATACCTTTGGGATACCCCAACACCCTGAGACACAGATGTCGCCAGCCTGTCTCTGGGAGAGTGCCCCAGAGTATACTTAGTAGGCAAATATGCATAGTCAAACAAAACAAATTCCCCCATTGGCCACATCCCAAAATATGTGTGTCATTCTATATATTTAGTCCATTACGACTCTGCCAGGAGTTGGGCAGCATTCTTCATCCTCAGCTCTCTGAAATCATAGGTGATCATTGGGTTGAATAGATTTCTTAAGTCTTTGAAAATTGTTCAGTTTTTAAATGCTGTTATAGTAGAAATTGTTCTCCTGATTCTGCTGACTTCACTCTCTGTGAGCTCTTCAGTCTGTCCTGACTTGGAGGGTGATTTATCCTCTGGCAAGACGTTCAGCGTTCAGGCCAGAGTTCAATGCCAAGAGGCAGATGAAGGATTGGTTTTTGAAAAGGGGATTAGCCTGATCTGCTGGATCCCAAAGGCCACAACTAGGAGACAAAAGTTTGGGAATCAATGTCAGCAAAAACTTACTGCAATCCAGACTGTCTAGAATTGACAAAGACCTACCTGGAGACATAGTGGGTCCCTTTCATTTGAGGGCTGTAAGCTAGATGACCCCTTTGTTAGAGAGGAAATCTTTATTCCAGCAATGATTTAGGCAAAATGGACTCTTAAGATGCCTTCCATTCTGAGATTCTGTGATTCTGATAACAAAGCCCTAAAAGAGGCACATACCCTCTCCAAATACTGAGAAAGGGTAAAAATAATAATAATAGCATTTATAGGGGCAGGTAGGTGGCACAGTGAATAGAGCACCGGGAGCTAGAGTCAGAAGTTCAAATGCTTCCTCAGACACTTGACACACTCACTAGCTGTGTGGCCTTGAGCAAGTCACTTAACCTCAATTGCCTTGCCTTCCCCCTCCAAAAACAAAAATTAGCATTTATACAGCACCTACTGTGTGGTGGGTGCCACGCTGAACACCTAATAATGATAGCCTAAATAATGAGAATATTATTTCACTATGTCTAATATGATTGTGCGTCTATGACCTATATCAGATTGCAAGCTGTCTTGTGCAGTGGAGAGGGGACTCAATTTAGGGAGAGGGGGTGGGGGGATTAGGACTCCAAATCTTATAAAAGTGAATGTTGAAAACTAAAGATAAACAAATAAATAAGAATATCATTTCACTTTATCCTCACAACAACCCTGGGAGGTGGGTGCTGTTATTATTCCCATATTACAGTTAAGGAAACTAAAAAAGAAGAGGTTAAGTGATTTACCCAATGTCACACAGATAGTAAATGTCAGAAATTGGATTTGAACTCTGGTCCTCCTGACTCCAGGCCAGCTCGATGGTACAATGGATAGAGTGCCAGACCTTGAGTCAGGAAGATTAGTCCTCCTAAATTCAAACCTAGCCTCAGTCACTTACTAGCTGTGTGACCCTAGGCAAGTCATTGAATGCCATTTGCCTCAGTTTCCTCATCTGTAAAATGAGCTGGAGAAGGAAATGGCAAACCACTCCAGTGTCTGTGCCAAGAAAACCCTGAAAGGGGGTCGAATGACTGAACAGCAACATTGCCTAAATCCCCTGTCCCCCAAGGCTCCAATCTCACTTCTCACTTTTGCTTATTTTGGTAGAGAGAGTCAAGTCTCTGGTTTACTAGGAATTGCATTTTAAAATTCAAACAAGTCTGTACATTGTCAGGCCACCCCTGGGTAGACAGCTCACCTCAGATGGATTAAGACCTTTTGGGTAATGAGATTCACCAACTAAAAAGTCCTGTCTCTCTTCTCTTGGGAACCTGCAATGTTCCCTTGGGTGCAAAGAGCCATCCCTTCATAGTGACATTCGAGATAGGATCTTTTCCCCACTCGGAAGGAAGTGGGGCTTGCAGTTATCTGATGAATTCTGGAGAGGAGGCGGCCAATCAGGAGAATTCAGGTGAAATAAACAGAATCCCATCAGAGCCTGGACCTGCTACATCTCCCCTCAAGGTAGCAGAGGAGAATCCCTAGGCTTGGGGGGGGGGGTCCTCTGTGGGGCATGGCTGTACTCCCCACTATTTGTTAAGACCTAGTGTCTAGTGCTCAGCTCCATTTAACATCGACTGGCTTTTACAAAAGGAAAATAATAAATATATAACAATAACAGCATTTCTATAATGCTTTAAGGTTTGTAAAGTTTGTTACATACATATATATATACATATACCTATACATATATACACATACATATGTACATAATATACTTACAAACACATACACATATATGGTTCCATTTGATCTTCAAAACAACTACATAAGGTAAGTGCCTTCATAATCCTCATATTACAGATGAGGAAACTAAGGCTGATATTGCCTTCAGAGATAGAGAAAGAACAAAAATGCAGGCATTTCCCCTGTACCTCCAGGACATATACTCCCTTATACCACCTCAGTCTCTAGTGAAGGAGACTTAAAACTTAGCCCTATTCCAGCACAGCTTTGGTTCCCCAAAGTCCATGTCCAGATGAGGCCTGATTGCCAGGTGAGTCCTTTGCTGAGCTGAAGTCACAAAGGTCACCTTCTCCTAGTTCTACAAGAGGCAGATTTCCTCTGGGTCCTCATTCCAAAGGGCACTTTCAAATTTTTCTCAATGGATCCCTATCACTGTTAGGGCAGTCCAGATGGAATTGCAAATTCACCAGGCAGGACAACTAAATTCAGGGAGAAAAATAGCCAGAATAAGTCAAATAAGCCCCAAAGACAGATAAGGGTCCCAAGAAAAGGAATTAAGCACTAGAGATTGTTTACTTAGAGTTTCTAGGCACACATGCAAGCTTTGCCCTGTGAATTTACAGGGATTGGATCTCACAATGAAACAAGCACTTTAGCTAGGTCTGTTTACACAAAAAAGAAAAATATGAACATTTCTCAACTAGACACTGGCATTCTGACCAAATTAAAATCCTATCCCAGACACTTACTAGCTATGTGACCCTGGGCAAGTCACTTACCCTCTGTCTGTCTCAGTTTCCTCAACTGTAAAATGAGGATCGTAATAATGTAGTTCAATTTTCAATCATTTTCATGACCCCATTTGGGATTTTCTTGGCAAAGATACTGGAGTAGTTTGCCATTTCCTTCTCTGGCTCATTTTACAGATGAGGAAACTGAAGCAAACAAGGCTAAGTGACTTGCCCAGGGTCACATAGCTAATAAGTGTCTGAGGACAGATTTGAACTCAGGAAGACTAGTCTCCCTGACTCCAGGTCCCGAGCTCTACCCACTATGCTACCTAATAATAATATTTTTTTTTAAATAAGAGCTCCTTTGAAGTTAGGATCAAATGAGATAATATTAGTGCAGTTACTGGTACATAGTAGGTATTATATAAAAGCTAGATATTTTAATATTATTATCATGATGCAAACTATTTTTTTCTCACATTAATAATAGTTAACTAATAACTAGCATTTACATAACACTTTAAGGTTTGCAAAGTGTTTTACAAATACCTCACTTGATCATCACAACAACCCTGGGAGGAAGCTGCAATTATTATCCCTATTTTACAGATTTGGAAACTGAGGCAGACTAGAGTTAAGTGACTTGCTCAGGGTCACCCAAGCCATTAGGTGTCTGATGGCAGATTTGAACATTAGACTCAATATCAGTAAAGATTCAGAAATACAGCAAGTGCTTGGTTTAAACTTTAAAAAAACAACAAATTCAACAGTCTGCAAGATAACCTCAATGGAATCATTGAAGGAATATATTGTACAATTATAGCATATACATATCTACATAGAGCACTGGGCCTAGACTCAGGAAGACCCAAGTTCAAATCTGGTACTTAGTAGCTGCATGACCCTGGGTAAGTCACTTAACCCTGTTTGCCTCAGTTTCCTCACCTGTAAAATCTGGTAAACCACTATAATATCTTTGCCAAGAAAACCTCAAATGAGGTCACAGTCAGAAAGAGCTGAAAAACAACTAAACCACAACTATATGTGTGTGTGCATGTGTGTAAAGATGCACACACGTGTATATATGTATATATAAATATGTGCATATAAATATATGCACACATATATGTATACCTACTTTCCCTATAACCCCTCAAACTGGAACATCCAAAATTTAAAGTTTCTGGTGGAGGTTCTCTGTAGGGGGTCCCTCAAAATACAAAGGACCCAATTTTATCCCAGGCAAGACCCCATAAAAAAAAGTGCCTGCTCAGGTCTCATCTCTTACCATGGTGAGTCCATGGTACCTGAGGCAGGGGTATTCTGGAACCAGTTACCACCAGCTGGCAAGAATTGATTACTAAACTTTCAGTGTGAGCACGTAGACCTCAAAAACTAGCAAATGTTGTAAGTCAGGGTTTGAGTCATTGTTTTACCAATTGCCTAAAGCAGAGGTTCCCAAACTTATTTGGCCTACCATCCCCTTTTAAAAAAAATTACTCTGGAATCTACTTTTTTTTTAACCCTTTAATGTTTTTTTTTAATTGTGTCATTTCAAAAAACTATATATTTTTTAAATCATGCATCTAAAATTTTAAAATTTACTGCAATTTGTGGGGTTTTTCCTGCATCAAAATTTTGATGATGCAATGTTGTGTCATGTAACCATATAGTAACACATTTGTAAATAAGTCATTATATAAACATATTTCTGCCAATGCATGCTGGACTTCCTGACAATGCAGGACACACTCACCTGACAATACTCACTTGTTAAGACCTCTCGGCTGGACAATGCAGGACACACTCACCTGACAATACTCACTTATTAAGACCTCTCGGCTGACTTGACCATTGATTGTTTATAACTTGCATTTTGTACATTTATTTGGAAAATAATGTAATCACTACAACTTTAACTCTTACACAATAGATGAAACGTGTACTAATGGTTTTTCAAAATTTTCTTCTCTTCCTTCCTTATGCTTCTACCACCCCCTTATTTTTATTCAACACCCCCTGAGGCTACTACCACCCCCTGGATGTTCCAGCACCCCCCAGATGTCAGTATTGCCCATTTTGGGAAACTATGGCTAAAGTTAAGAGACTGATGGAGAAAATTTTAATAATGCAGCTGGAGACTGGTTGTCAAACATTTAATAGCATACCCCTGCCCTGAGGGGGTCTATGGGTACCAAGTCAAGTTGGTTTAATTTCTCATCTGAGAGTGAGGAGGTTAGGCTTAACTGCCCCCAGGTCCTAAATCCCTAGACAGGTTTGGAAAGCTCTATGGACCAGGCATCCTTCAGAGATAGGAAGTTGATTTTCTTTGTTCTTTCTTGTCTTTTGATTTTGGGTTGAGGAAGGTCAGTTAAGCACCAGTCAAGTCGACAAGTATTTATTAAGCACCTTCTATATTCCAGGCACTGTGCTAAGCACTGGGAGTAAAAATATAAGCAAAAAGACAGTCCCTGGTCTCAAGGAGCTTACAGTCTAAGGAGAGAACAACACACAGTAGAGAAGGAGGGAGGGAATCATGGTGGGAAAAGCATCATAAAAGGCAGGAATGGAGCCAAGTGAAGAATGAAGTAGGGAACATGGAAGTCCTCAGCACTTTCTCAAAACAGAGGAGGAACTGACCAATCAAATGAAGGGGCCACAAAGGCTGAGGCATCTCCCAAGTTGACAAGACCATAGTGAAGGAAGGCATCTGCCAGACTGAGAAGGCTGTTGGTGGATAGTAGAGAAAGAAGCAGTAACCATCAGCAAATTTTGTGAAATTTTCTCTGTTTGTTGAATCTGAAAACTTTGTCTGTGGAAATAATTGTGATTTTTCCCCCATCCACATGGGACTGGATAAAATCTTACTACATCTGCTCTTTTCAGGATGTCTCCTGTATTGCACTGGAGAAATCAATGAAAGGACAATGCTTATGCCTCCCCAGAGAAGACCATCCTGTATTGGGCACCTGGACGATATGTTCATAATATACCTTTGCCTACTATTGCAAGCTTTGCAAACAGGGCAGATAGTGTAATGGAAGTCTGGCCCATCCACAGACAAGTTGACGCAATCTCTCCATGCGAAGGACACTGGGTAGATGGCTTCCAGAATAGTGGTTATATGTAAAGGAGGTATTTTAGAGAGTTTGTGGAGAGTCTGGATAGACTGTAGTAACCAATCAAACATTTTTTAAGCACTTGCTATATTCCAGTCACTGTGATAAGTGCTAAGGATACAAAAAGAGGCAAACGACAGCCCCTTCCCTGACTGGCTACTGCATGGTTGGGAAGAACCTTTCTCTATTGGCTCCATAACCAGACCTGTCAGCATCATTCAATTTCAACCACCTCTCTTTGCACCTGAGGGAGCTTGGTGACTCTTTCTTGTTGTCCAATGAGAGACCATGTTTTAAGGGAACAATGTTTACTACCTCTGAGGTCACATGGCCCCCCCAAAATGGGACTTCCTTAGCCTTTTGGTTTGTTCCCCATTCTAGGTGAAGGGAATGCAGTCTCCAAACCTGATCAGGACCAGGAGCCTCTAAAGTCCAGAAGGTAGAATTCAGGCTAAATTTGGCAGCCATAGCCAGTGGAGGAAACTGTGATCTTTGAGACTCCAGCCCAACAGAAGTACTCACCCAACAGTTATGCCTCCTTTGGATATGTAGCACTGAGCTAAGTTTTGAGCCTACTTCCCCAGAAACTGAAGAGGTATAGGAGAGTATGGTGCAGAGATGCCAAGGGAAGTGTTTGTACATTTGTTCTTGCTATATCTTTGAAGTGGACATCCCTTGGATTGTTGATGTTAAGAGTTGAAATACAGCTGGAGTGCTAGCGAGAGCTCCTAACAAAGCGGGGAGGGGGGGGGGTTTACACAGCTAGGAAGGACTCAGGCTGATGGCAGAGAAAAGAGGCACCTTAGGATATCCCCTAGTACCCTGAAGGAAGGACATAGCAAGCCTAACCCTTTCAGGCCAAAGCATAGTTATTACACAAAGGAAAAAAAAGAGATAAAACTTAGAGGGTGGAAGAAAGAAAGAGATAGGAGAAGGAAGGAAGGAAGGAAGGAAGGAAGGAAGGAAGGAAGGAAGGAAGGAAGGAAGGAAGGAAGGAAGGAAGGAAGGAAGGAAGGAAGGAAGGAAGGAAGGAAGGAAGGAAGGGAGGGAGGGAGGGAGGGAAGGAGAGAAGGGAGAGAGGGAGGGAGGAAGGGAAGGAGAGAAGGAAAGGGAGGAAGGAGTAATTAAGATCATGTATATGAAAGTATGTTGTAACTATAAATTATTTGCTATAATTATTTTATCAAGTGAGGAATTTAGACTAGAGCTGTTGTTTTTTCTGGGTCATTTCAGTTGTGTTCAATTCTCCATGATTCCATTTGGGGTTTTCTTCTTTTTTTTCTTTTGGAAAGGGGAGGGCAGGGCAATTGGAGTTTAAGTCACTTGCCCAAGGTCACACGGCTAGTGTTATGTGTCTGAGTCCAGATCTGAACTCAGGTCCTCCTGACTTCAGGGCCGGTATTCTATTCACTGTGCCACCTAGTTGCCCCTGTTTTCTTCTTTTTTAAAAAAAAAATTGTATTCAGTATTTTATTTTTCCCCAGTTGCATGTAAAAACAATTTTTAACATTCTTTTTTCAAGCTTTGAGTTCCAAATCCCCCCACACATTGAGAAGGCAAGCAATTCCATATAGTTCATGCATGTGTAGTCATGCAAAACACCCATAATAATTATGCTGTGAAAGAAAAGAGAAGAAAAACCTTCAAGAAAAATAAAATTTAAAAACAGTATGCTTCTATCTATATTGACACCATCAGTTCTTTCTCTGGGGATGGGGAGCATTTTTCGTCCTAAATTCTTCAGAGCCATATTGCATCATTGTATCGCTGAGAACAGCTAAGTCATTCACAGCTGATCATCTTAACATTGTTGCTGTTACTTTGTACACAGTACGTTTCAATTTACATCAGCTCATGCAAGTCTTTCCAGGTTTTTCTGAAAGTATCCTGCTCATCATTTCCTTATAGTACAATGATATTCCATCATAATCACATAACACAACTTGTTCAGCCATTCCCTAATTTGATGGGCATCCCCTAAATTTCCAATTCTTTGCCTCCAGAAAAAAAGCTGCTATAAATATTTTTTTAACATATAGGTCCTTTTCCTTTTTTTAAATCTCTTTTGGGATACAGACCTAATACAGGTATTGCTAGGTCAAAGGGTTTTATAACCCTTTGGGAATAGTTCCAAAATGCTCTACACAATGGTTGGATCAGTTCACAACTCCACCAACATTGCATTAAAGTTTCATTTTTCCCACATCCCCTCCAACATTTGCCATTTATCTTTTCTGTCCTATTAGCCAATCTAATAGGTATGGAGTAGTACCTCAGAATTGTTTTAATTTTCATTTCTCCAATCAATAGTGAGTTAGAGTATTTTTTCATATGGTCATAGATAACTTTGATTACTTCATCTGAAAACTAATCATATCTTTATATCATTTATCAATTGAAGAATGACTCTTGTTTTTATAAATTTGACTCAGTTCTCTATATGTTCAAGAAATGAGGCTTTATCAGAGAAATTTGTCTCCAAATTTTTTTCACAGTTCCTATTGCTAACTGTATTTCCCTCCATCCTATCCCCCCTCATTTATTCTATTCTCTCTCTTCTTTAAACCTATGCCTCCTCAAAAGTGTTTTGCTTCTGATTACACCCCTCCCCCAATCTGCCCTCCCTTCTATCACCCTCTCCCCCTTCTCTTATCCCCTTCCCCTCCTACTTTCCTGTAGGGAAATACAGAATTTTGTTTTCATTTTTCAGTACTTATTTGTTTTTTTTAATTTATTTTTAGTTTTTAAGATTCACTTTTATGAGATCTTGAGTTCCAAATTTTCCCTCCCTCCCTCCCCAAGACGGCAAGCAATCTGATATAGTTTCTGCACGTACAATCACATTAAACACATCTCTACATTACTCGTGTTGTGAAAGAAGAATCAGAACAAAAGGGAAAAATCACAAGAAAGAAAAAAAAAAGAGAAAATAATATGGTTCGCTCTGCATTCAGGCTCCATAGTTCTTTCTCTGAATGTGGACAGCATTTTCTGTCATGAGTCTTTTGGAACTGCCTTAGATCCTTGCCTTGCTGAGAAGGGCTAAATCTATCAAAGTTGATCGCCACACCATGTGGTTGCTACTGTGTACAATGTTCTCCTGGTTCTGCTCACTTCACTCAGCAGTAAGATAGATTTCTATACCTAATTGCGTGTGTGTGTTATTATTTCCTTTTGAGCTAATTCACCTCCCCCTCCCCCACCTTCCCTCTCTTCCCCTCCACTGTAAAAGCTTTTTCCTGTGAGATCATTTACCCCATTTGGGGTTTTCTTGGCAGAGATACTGGACGAGTTTGCCATTTTCTTCTCCAGCTCTTTTTACAGATGAGGAAACTGAGGCAAACTGGGTAAAGTGACTTGTCCAGGGTCACATAGCTAGGAAGGCCAAATTTGAACTCAAGTCCTCCTGACTGCAGGTCTCAGTGCTCTACCCACTGGGCCACTTCTAGACTAGACTAGAACAAGACTCGTTAGCCTCCTTTGTGTCCTAAACCATCTGGAAGTCTGGTGAAGGCTAGGGGTCCCTACTTCAGAATCAAATCATATTTTTAAATAATTGATACATTTATGTTAAATCATATATATTAAATTATATATGTGTGTATGTATGTATATTCCCATTCAAGTTCATAAAACCCCCTGAAAGCTATGGAACATGGACCCTTTTAGCTCTGTCATGCCACATTTTAAAGCCTCTCCCAGCTCTGACATACCCTGCTCTGAGATCCCTCCCAGCCCTGACATTCCCTGTTCTCAGGCCCCTCCCAGCTCTGACATTCCCCATTCTAAGGGTCTTCCTAGCTTTGCTATTCTATATTCATAGGAAAGGATCTTAGATGTCCCCTCTCTCGGCCCTCTTAGATTACAGATGAGAAAACTCTGGCCTCTCCAGGACCACCCAGGTGGCATGAAGCAATGCCAGGGTTTTAGCACACATCTTCTGACTCCACAGCTCACAACAGAAACACCTGGAAATGTCCCCCAGGGGCTGGTCCTGACATCCTGGAGGATGGAGCTGTATCAATCCAGGTGTTCTCACTCTAAAGTCAAGACAAAAACGCTGCTGCCAAGAGGAAGGATGGCTCACAGATTCTACTTTGGGGTTCTAGGGCCCTTCTTGCTCCAACATTCCATGCACCTCACTGGGACACAATTTTCTCATCTAGAGCAAAAAGGGCTTGTACTAGATAGTTTTCTCTTCTGTTCAGCGGCACAATGGACAGAACTCTGGACCTGAAGTAGGAAAGACCTGAGTTCAAATCCAGCCTCTGATGCTTGCTAGCTGTGTGACCTTGGACAAGTCACTTTACCTCTGTCTGCCTCAATTTCCCCATCTGTAAAATTAAAATAATAATAGTGCCTTCTTCCCAAGATTGTTGTGGAGGGAAAATAGGATAATACATGCAAAGTACTGTGTCAGTGAATGTCAGAGCTAATATAGTTATAATTAAAGCAAAGGAACTGTACTATGAAGTCTAAGGTAATTTCCAATTCTAAATCTACAATTCTATAATTTGCAGCTTACCGGATCATAGTAGAGATAGATGGAAGGCACCTCTAATGTAGCATGAAGTCAGCTGAGTCAAGGAAACAATACAAACAATGACTGGAGTAGAAAGTCACTTTGGAGGCAATGTGGTCTAATTATTTTGCTGATGATGATAAGAATAAAAATATAATCAGAGTTAACATTTATACAAAGCTTTAAGGTTTGCAAAGCACAAATAATGTCTCATTTGATCCTTTACAACAACGCCAGAAGGTAGGTATCGTTCCTATTGTCCCCATTATAGAGGCCGACAGAGGTTAAGGGACTTACCCAGGGTGACACAAGTAGGAAGTGTCTGAGGTCTCCCTGACTCTTAGATTAATATGAAGGCCGCCCATGTCATGGTGCCAGCACTCGGGCACCTGGATCCTGGGCTGCAATATCTTTCATAAGGCAAGATCAAAGTTCAGCCACAGCCTGACAGCCTTCAGGCTTGAGGAGAGACAAAGTACAAGAGGTAATTTCTTATCTTTCATTGATGGTGGGAGAAAGTCCAGGCTGGGAGCTGGCTGGGGTTGGGGGGGGACTGGAGTGAGGCCCTGGATGTTTGCTGGCCGCTGCTTTGGAAAAGGAAACAAGGTCATGTCCACACACCAGGGATTCCAGTTTGAGGAAGGAATTAATCAGGGGGCACGAGAGTCCCCATTTCTTTCTCTGCATGTGAACTGGGCTCTGGCCTCCCTTTTGCTCTTAGGGGATTCTTTCTGGTGCCTGGAGGGGAATTTTCCAAGGGGGAAGCCACACCCTGTGAAGTTCACAGAAGGTCTCATCTTCCTTGCCCTGTCTAGCTCCCCAAAGAGGAGTCATGAGGTGGGTGGGGTAGGCAGGAAGAAATGGCCTGGACCCAAACAGCATTGAGCCCATCTCAAAGGCTCCCCTGACCTTCTAGCAAAGCAGAAATCTGTAAGCAGAGCTATTAACAAAGGTAGAGACGACTTAGCATGGGGCCAGTGCAGCTTGGTCTCAAGGAACCAATGTCAGGGGCTAGGTAGGACCTCATCATTGCAGGGTCTGGGCAAGTCATTAGCCTAAGCCCTAGTTTTCCTCATCTGTAAAATGGGAATAATAATAGTACTCCATTGGGTAGTTGTGAGGATCAAATGAGGGAGAAAACATATGTAAAGCATTTTGCAATTCCGACAATTATTAGTAGTAGTAATAATATTCTGCTTCTAGTGTCTGAGATTTACCCTCTGTCTTGGGGCTCCCTCTTTTAAGATTAGTAGACGTTAGCAACTTGAGTTCAAATCCAACCTTCAGCACTTACTGTTTGTGTGACTGTGAGCAAATCACTTAAGCTCACTGAGCCTCACTTTTCTCATCTGTAAAATGGAAATAAACATGCCTATAGGAGAGTTCTGAATTTGATGTCAGGAATAGCTGGATTCCAGTCTTCCCTCTGACATATATTAGCTGTGTGACAACAGGAGAGCCAGTGACTGCTCTAAAACTCCTCTTCCTCATCTATACGATCAGTTGTAGACCTAAAAATGAAGTATAAATATCAGCCATAATTATTATACCTTTAGGTCCTACTTCATAGGATTGTTGTAAGGCTCAAACAAGATAAATATAAGGCATTTAGCAAGTACCAACGCCTCATGTAAATTCCAGTTACTCTTATGATGAAAAGTGTTGGTTTGTTTGTTTTGTTTGTTTTTTGTTTTTGCTTTTTTGGAGGGCAATTCGGATTAAATGACTTGCCCAAGGTCACACGGCTAGTAAGTGTTAAGTTCTGAGTCTGGATTTGAACTCAGGTCCTCCTGACTCCAGAGCTGGTGCTCTATTGACTGCACCACCTAGACACCCTGAAAAGTGTTTTACGAACTTTTTTTTAATGTGTTGATTGATTTATTTAACATTATTTATTTTTAAAAGGTTTTATTCTTTATCCCTCCCACAGCCCTCTCCCAGTTGAACACAAAAAATGAAAGGAAAAAAAGCCCTCATAACAAATGTGCAGGGCCCAGCAAAATAATTCCAATGTTGGCCACAGCCAAAAATGTATATCTCTTTCTGCATTTTTAAATCCATCCACTGCCTGGGTAGGAAGTGGGTGGCATGTTTTATCTCCAGTCTGCTGAACTCACGGCTTATCCTTGCATTGGTTATTTTTTCTCTGTAATGTTGTTATCATTATATAAATTGTCCTCCTGGTTCTACTCACATCACTATGTATTGGTTCATAGAGGTCTCCCAGTTTCTTCTGAAACTGGACATTTCATCATTTCCTCTGGAAGCAGAAGAGAATAAGGATTTATATAGCGCCTACTATGTGTCAAGCACTTCACAAATATCATCTTGTTTGATCCTTCAACAAGGTAGAAGTAGGTAGGTCTATTACTATCTTCATTTTACAGGTGAGGAAACTGAGACTGAGAAAGGGTGAGACACTTGTCCAGAGTCACACAACTAATAAGTATCTGAGGTCAGATTTGAATTCAACACTTCCTAATTCCAGGCTCCGCACTCTACCCACTGCACCATCTAGCTTCCTCTAGACAGTGGAGTCAGAAAGATTGGGTTTGAATCCAACCTGGGACACTTACTAGATTTATGACTGAGCAAGTGACTTCCTGGGCCTCGGTTTTCTTACCTATAAAACAATGGGCTTGAACTGGATGGCCCCGGAGGTCCTTTCTAACTCTAGAATTATGACCCTACAGTGTTAGTATGGCTTCAGATCTGGCCTCAGGTGCTTACTGACTGTGTAAACCTCCACAAGTCATTCCTCTATTGGAAGATGGTGTCCATAGGACTTTCATGATCTGCCTCTCACAGAGACACTGGAAGAAAAGTGGTCCAGTGGCTAGATAGATAGATAGATGGATGGATATGTAGAGACAGACAGACACAGAGAGAGAGAGAGAGAGAGAGAGAGAGAGAGAGAGAGAGAGAGAGAGAGAGAGATGGATAGATGGATGTATGGATGAATAGGTAGATAAAGAATAGAATGGACAGATAGATAGAAATGGGAGCCATGGGCAAATAGAGTGGAATATGAAGAGTTCAGAAGCATGGGAAACACATACAAACTGATGCAAAGGTGAATTAGTAGAACCAGGAAAATAAGACATGCAGTGAAGGAGATAATGTCAATAGAAGGAACAAAAACATGAAACCGAGAGGGGCGGGTTATTACAAATACCAAGCTTGTTCCCCAAGAGTAGCTGAGAGATCATTCACTTCCCTCTTTTTGGCAGAGGTGGGGGTATCTGGGTATGTAACTTGGCATGTACCTTTAGACTCCATTGGCATGCTGGGTAGTTTTGCTGAACTATTTTTCTTTTTTTCCCTTTCTTTTTTATTTTCTGTCACAAGGGAGGCATTATGGTGAGAGGAGAGAGAGCTGGCTCAAGGATGAGTTGGGCTTAAGACCCACCTCTGACATATACTGATTGTGTGATCTCCCCATCCCACCATGATCCTAACCATCTCTGCTCTAGGCCACAAGTGTCAAACATATGGCGACTTGAACCAGATTAAAATGTAATTGGGAAATACTTAATAAATTAAAATGCAGTCAAACACAGATAACGCTAATTTGTGGCTTTCCAAGTCAACATGTGGCCTGCTGGAATCCTTACTGTGGTTTGGCCCCCCCCAGTTTGAGTTTAACATCATTTCTCTAGGCTCTTCTCTCAATGACAGCTCTGTAAGGCTTAATGTTGAGATGCAATGGCAAAAGGAGTTCCCTATAGCAATGAAAGGAAATGAAAGGTATAATCCCTATCCCCTACAAAGCATAGTCAATGGGGAAACTTTTACCTACTTGCCTCCAACTCTCCATTCTTTCAGGAAGACCTGAGTTCAAATATAGCCTCAGAAACATAAATAAAAAAATAAACAAAAAAAAAAATAAAAAGAAAACATAAAAAAGAAAATAAAGCCTTACCTGCTGTGTGACCCTGGGCAAATCACTTAGCCCTTGTTTGCCTCAGTTTCCTCAATTGTAAAATGGGTGTAATAACAGCTCCTACCTCCCAGGGCTGTTGTGAGGATCAAATGAAATATATATTTGTAAAGTGTTTAGCACAGTACCTGGGACATTGTGGGAACTATATAAATGTTTATTTCCTTCCTTCCTCCCCAACAAAACCACCTTGTGTCTATTTTGTATTATTCATACGTGTACATGTCTCATCCCCCAAAAGAATGTAAACTCCTTGAGGGCAGACACTGTTTGACTTCTATCTTTGTATTATCTGTGCCTAACATGGGACCTCGCTCATAGGAGGCCCTTACTAAATGTTTGTTCATTGAACAAAGTAAGTGAAACTGAATGTTGTGAAATTATGACTAAGCTTGGCCTCAAAGAAAAGAAATGAGAAGTTACCCCTCCCTTTTTTTTTCAGTGATTGGGGGGGGGGGGGCTATGGGTGTGGAACACTGCATATAATGTCAGATTTTTTTTGATGTGTTGAGATAGTTGTACTGAGGGAGGGATGCTTTTTATGCTTTGTTACAAGAAATGGCTCTCTGGGCAGAGAAGGGATATATTGGAAAATGAAGGCAATGTAAAAACAAGAAATTAATAAAATACATTTACAAAATGTGTTTATTGGTTCAAAAAAATAATAGATACCAATAAAAAAGTTATTAAAAAGAAATCTGAGTTTGTTGTTACTATACCCATCTTTACTTTGCTCTACCAATTTGCTGGCCAAAGTCAAAGTACCCAACAATTTCTCCCCTGTCTCCCTCTCAAGGAGGGAAGAAGGGTATGAATATTCCCAGGCTCCCTGTGACTCCAAGGTCTCCAGGGGCCCCTCTAGGTAAGCTTCTTTCTAGGCATCCACTTGATGCTCCTGACCCAGGAGGGGACATTGGCCCTGCTCAGCCCACTTGAGGTAGGCCAAGTTTGCTGCCAAAGTCAGAATGAGTACCAGGTTCACTCAGGGTTGCCCTACCTGTGGATGTCAAGCTGGGGATTTACAGGGTCATCTGAGGCTCCCATGATCATTGTCCACTGAATCCTCTTATTTCTTAAGACCCAGAGTTAATTCGATTAATTCCACAAACTTCTATTAAGGATGTTCTCTGGGCCAGGCATTCAGCTAGGGGCAAGAGATAAAACAGAAGCAAAAATCCGGTCTACACTCAAAGAGCTTAAATTTCACTTGAAAACAACATGTACACAGAGAAGCAAAAGAAATACATATAAAGAAAATACAAAGTAATCCAGAGAGAACAAGAAAAGCCTCCTGCAGGAAACAATACCATTTGAGTTGTGCTTTGAAGAAATCTAAGGATTCTCTGAGGAAGGTAATTATTTTAGCATGTATGAGATGAGTTTGGAAGCAAAGACTGGAGTCAGCTGTGAAGACCTTTCAGCGTCAGGCAGCAGAGTTTGTATTTTATCCCGGAGGCAATAGAGAATTATTGAAGTTTCTTGAGCAAGGGAGTAACATGGTTAGACTTACACTTTAGGGCTAGTTCTTTGGCAGCTGACTAGAGGATGAAGAGACCAGAAGCAAGAAGATCAATTAGAAGATTATTGCAATAGTCCAGAGGGCCTGAAACAGAGCAGTGGTGGTAGAATAGAGAGAAGGGGGTGGATATGGAGACATCCTAGAAATACAATCAACAAGACTTGGCAACAAGTTACATATGGAGGAGTGAGGAAAAGGAAAGAGTGGAAAAAAATTCTATGACTTTAGAGCAAGATGAGATCTTAGAAAATCCCACCCTCATCTTGTAAGTGAACAAACTAAGATACAGAGAAGGGTGCCAAAGGTCACATAAGTCATAAATAGCAGTCAGGATTTGAACTCAGATCTTCAAATACATCACACTTCCCACTGCCTTATTTCCTTTATCTTTCCCATAGAACAGCTCTCCCAGATTATATAATGGACACTTGACAGACTTTTCCAGAATTGTTGTGTGACCCTGAGAAAGCTCTTAGGTTCTGCTTGCCTCAGTTTCCTCAGTTATTTGGGGATAATATGGGGAATAATAATACCTGCCATGAAAGAGCTATTGTAAGGCTCAAATGAGAGAATATATGGGGAATGGTCTGTAAATCTTAAAGCCCATTACAAATGCAATCTATTATTATTAGGGGTTTGGGGATTCCTAAGACTGCTTTCTGGGAGGGGTGAGGCTAGGTATTCTTCTCAGTGGATGGGCACATTCAAGAAATCTTTTAAAGTCCAAGAATTCTAACAATCCCTCTGGCCACTTTGAATAGACTACTCGACTTGGAGCCAGTAGAACCTGGGTTCAGATTTGCTAGCTGTGTGACCCTGAGGAAGTCACTTAATTTCTTTTTGCTTGACTTTCCTCCTCTATCAGATGAGGAAGTTGGTCTCTATGGCTCTAAGGTTGCTTCCAGATCTAAAGCTATGCTCCCTTGACTCTGGATTTGAATACTTTTTGTTATTGCTCAATCATGTCCAACTCTTCATGATGTCATTTGGGCTTTTCTTGGCAGTGGTTTGCCATTTCCTTGCCCAGTTCATTTTACAGATGAGGAAACTGAGGCAAGCTGGGTTAAGTGATTTGCCCAGGGTTGCACAGTTAGTAAATATCTGAGGTTGAATTGGATTTGAACTCTGGTCTTCCTGACTTCAAGCCTGGCACTCTATCCCCTGTGCCACCTCTGAGGATAAGGAACAGGGCAGATATAATCAGGTCAACAAGCATTTTATTAAGTGCCTACTACATGCTAACTTACTGCATTACCTAGTAGTGCTATGGGCAGGAACAGCCCTTCTAATCCAAGTGAGAAGAGAAGGGAGACCTCCCTGGAACAGAGTTTCAAAAGTAGGGGAGAAAAAAGACTAGTTAAGGGGAAGCTAGGTGATGCAGTGAATAGAGCACTGGCCCTGGAGTCAGGAGAACCTGAGTTCAAATCCAGTCTCAGACACTTGAGATACTAGCTGTGTGACCTTGGGTAACTCAACCCCAATTGCCTTGCCTTCCCCCCTCCAAAAAAAAAAAAGAAAAAAAGACTAACTAGGACAATTATAAAGATTTTATAGGGTATTCCCTACCAAAACCCCACCTCTCACAGGACACCTTCCCCAACACTTTCTTCATTCCAGTTCCTTCCCTTTCTTAATTATTTCCTATTTATCTTGCATATAGCTTACCTCGTACATATTTGTTTTCTTGTTGTCTCTCCCATTTGCATTGTATATCTACAATTATCGATTGTAAGTTTCTCAAGGGCAGGGACCATCTTTTGCCTCTTTTTATATGCCTATACTTATTGGCACAATGCCCGGCACATAGTAGGTACTTAGTAAATAATTGATTCAGCTGAAATTCCGATTCTTTGCAATTTAGGATCATAGATGGATAGATTAAGGGAGACCACAGAGGGCATCTAGTCCTTCATATTATGGAAGAGGAAACGGAGGTTCAAAAAGAAACGATTTGGCCCTGATAAATGGGAAGATTGGGCCCCTGCCTCCTCCTCTCTGGTACCTGGTACCGGTCTCCCAAGTTGCCCCATACTGCCTCACGGTGATTAAAATCTAGCTTGATTACACCATGTGATACCCAGATAGGGGCACCCAAGCCTAGGAAACATGGGGCTCAGGAGTTTTTCCTCTCCCCAGTCAATTGAGCCCAGGCAGGGCAAATTTCCAGTCCTGGTGTCAATAAGAGCTTTCCCGGCATTCTTCCAACTGGACAGCTTCTTAAATTGAGTACCTTGCTTGCTGAAATCTCCGAGCACTTCAGCCACATGAATAATTCAGACCCATGGCAATCTGAGGATGAGAAGTCGTCTGTGCTGGGTCACCCAGCCCAACTGGGGCCAGGGAGGAGAAGCGGGTCCAGGAAGTGCTTCAGCGCATTACCCAGCCTGACCTCTCTACGTCATGCAGAGGGGAGCCAGTAGAGCGATGGGTCCCAAGACTATGCCAGGTGAGGATTGAGGGCACTGAAAAGCCGGCAGGATTTAGATTCTGGCCTAGATTCAGATCCCAGCTCTGCCACTGGATACCTGTGTGACCTTGGCTAAGTTATCTCGATTCCTCAGCTGTAAAATAAGAGTTATTCTAAATGACCTCTAAGGCCCCTCCCAGCTGCTCTGAGTCTGTGATGCTATAACGGATAAAATGTTAGCACGCTGAAGTTCAGAACTCCTTCAAGGCAGCTAGGTGGTGCAGCTGGGCCTGGAGTCAGGAAGACCTAAGTTCAGATCCCACCTCAGACACTTCCTAGCTGTGTGACCCTGGACAAGTCACTTAACCCTATTTGCCTCAGTTTCCTCATCTGTAAAATGAACCGGAGAAGGAAATGGTGAAACTGTTCCAGTATCTCTGCCAAATGGGGTCACACATGACTGAAACAAGTGAACAACAAAAGGGGTTCTTCATTTTCCTTGCCTCATGGACCCCTGTGGCATCCTGGGGAAGCCTTGGGTCCCCTTCTCAGAACTGTGCCAAATCAGTGAAGGAGATACAAAATTTCAGTTATGGGTTTGTGCCAAGAAATCTCGAAGATCCTTTTCTGCTGAAAATCTACGACCCCAGGGAGCAGAGGGGTTAGCCCTGGGTGGGGTGGGCAGGGAAACACTGTGCTCCAGGCCTTAACATGCAGCAGGGGCTGAGTCTTCTTCTGCTTGGTCCCAGAGAGCAGGACCAGGAGAATGGGTAAGAGGATCCCCTTCAGTGGGGAGAGGCTGCAGGACCGACCACATGTCCAGGGGGTCACCATCTCCACTCCCAACTCTGAGGTTCTGTGATTTTCTAAAAACACCTGGGCAGTGACGTCCCTCTCTGTTCAGGAGAAACAAGAGAAGCAGCCTGAATGGGGAAGAAACATAGGGTCTTAATATACACCTGAAAGAGACCTCAGAGACCATCTAGGCCAACCCAATCTTTTTTGCAGATGAGGAAAGGGAAGCCAAGTGTTAGGATCATTATCAGCAAGATCTTAGGAGCCCAGTGAGTCCAGCCTCTTTCCTTTTACAGATGAGAAAACTGAGACTAAAAGACATGATGTGATTTGTCCAAACTCACCCAGGTAGCAGGTGTCAGAGTTAGGATTCGAATCCATGTCTTTGGGCAACACATGAGCCTAAAAGTTCCCTTCCAGAGGCAAGCTCCCTTCCATGCATGGCTCAGAGCAGAAGGTGGGTGGGAGGTGGGAGGTGGGAGGCTGAAGGAGAGCGGATGGAACTGGCCCCTCCCCATCTCCAGCCAAGGCTGAACTAGAATGGCCTTGGATTTCAAGGCTAGATTGACAAACAAAACGGCACAGAAGCCATTGTTTCCCTCTTTGAGAAAGTCTGAGGCTTCGATATTATGTTGAATATTCCTAATTTTAACAAGGAGGCCCTTTGTGTTCCACACAAAGGCCCTTTTTTTCATACTGGGGACGTTGGAAACAATGATTTTCACAGCTCCATTGGCTGTGTGAGAGGATGAGAGTGTGGGGAGCAAGGGCCCACAGGAGGGGGAGATTCTGAAGGGCAGGCTCAGGACAGAGGACTGGGACCCAAGCGGATGTGATAGCCTGTGCACCCCAACCATGGGCCAACCCCTGGAGCATCCGGCATATATCAGTGTTTACTTTCAATTATCTTTATTGAGGTCTTTATTTTTTACGTCCCAGGTGGACCCACTTTCCCCCAACCCAATCAGCACTATTCAGAAGACCTCGGAATCCCAGAATCCTCCATTTGGAAGGGACATCTAGTCCAGTGTGTTCTACACCTTTTCTGTGTTCCCAACCCCTTGGGCAGTCAGTCTGAACTGAAGTTCATGGACCACTTCTCAGAATCACAAGTGATGCCTACATTTGTAATGGAAAGAAAGGCTAAGTTTCAGTTAGAGTTCAGTTGAAATGATGTGTTTTTTTTCTTCCATCCAAGTTCACAGACCCCTTAAAATCTATGAAATCTATGGTCTGTTGACCCTAGGAGGATAACTCCTAGTACCTGAACACAAATCCCCTCTAAATATGACTAAATCCTTAAATGAGGGGAAGCCACACAAGGAAGCCCCAGAGCAGCCTGTTCTCCCCCACCCCACCCCTCTGCATAAAGGACAGAGATGCATAGCATCATCTTTTGTCTGGGGCAAAGATTGGTCATTATAATCCCTCAGAGCTGGGTTTCACTCTTGGTTCTGTTCTTTCATGATACTACAGCTACTGTGCATGTCTTAAATCAATTTTTAATGACATCTTTAACAACCACTTAGATTTCTCACTGTATCCCTCTACCACTATCCCCTCCCTGAGAGGCTTCTCTTATCATAAAGAAGGAAGGGAAAAAGTTTATCAGAATTAAGAAAGCCAGACGTTGTATACATACAGTATCCCATGCCCGTGGTGTCTTCAATGTCTGCAAAGAAACAAGAGGGGGCTTCTCATTTTTTTTTTTTGGTTTTGTTATTTTTTAGGGGGAAGGACCAACATTGGTCATTCTGAGCATTTTGTTGTCTGTTTTCTTTCCATTTACAATGTTAGAACTCATTCTACACTGTTGTTGGGGTTTTTTTCTTGGTTCTGCTCCCTTCACTCCTCACCCATTCTCAGAAGTCTTCCCAAGTTCCTCTGAATACCTCAAATTTGTCATATCTTAGGGCAAGATATTCCATCACATGAATAAGCCACATTTTGTTCAGCCGTTTCCCAATCAACAGGGACCACACCTTTGTTTCTGGTTCTTGGCTACCACAGAATGTTGTGGTATATACCCTGCCTTTCTGTTTTCAACTTCTTTGGTTTAAATGTCCAGGAGTGGGATCTTTGGGTTCAAGGACAGAAACCTTTTAGTGACTTAATTCCAAATTGTTTCCTAGAAAAGATGATGAATCCACCACTCCACCTGACTGTGTAGGAGTGAGGGTGCCTGTCTTTTTTTTTTTTTTAGCAATTGGGGTTAAGTAACTTGCTCAAGGTTACACGGCCAGTTATTTCTGGGTGTGGTGCTAAGTATCTGAGCCCAAATTTGATCCCCAGGTCATCCCAACACTGGAGTCGGTGCTCTTACTCGCTGAGCCACCCGGCCGCCGCTAGGGGGCGCCTGTCTTTTCACAGCCCTTCCAATACTGTTGGCCATTTCTCTCTTCCATTACCTACTCTTCTGAGTGACCAGCCCCCACTCCAATGACTCTCATTCTTGGATGCTTTAGGCAAAGTTTTCAGTCCAATGCACCAGTTTAGGCTTTGTAGACAAGATTCATTTGGAGGAGAGGGGCTGGGAGGATGAATGGAAGATGGAATTTGTAGTCCAAGGACCTGGATTAGAATCCTGCTTCATTTACTTATTACCTGTATAATGAGGGTAAGCAGGCATGCTCCCCTCCCAGGAGCCTAATGTTGAATTTTCAGGGTGAGTATTTGCACCTCAGAATCTAGCAAATGATATAAATCAGGGCTTGATTTATTGTTCTGTTGATTGTCTAGGCTTAAGGAAGTGATGGAGAAAAATGTTAATAATGCTAAGCTAATAATTAAGTAGACAAAATAATTAAATGCTTGAAAAGCTAATCCTTAAACTTAAAAGTGTGTTCTGTGCCCATTTGGGAAGTCAGTCTTTCATCGTTTACCAGCACATCTCTGTCTATGAATAACCATTGTAAGGCCTTGTACTAGGGATGTAAAGCTACATATAGTACAGGTCCTGCTTTCAAGGGGTGTACAGTCTAATGAGGAAAGACAGAAAGAATAAGCTTACCAATGACTCCAATAGCAACACAAAGAGCAATTCAGGAAAGCGACTGTGAAAAACATGAGAAGGAAGAGATTACTCTCATCAGGGGACAGTGGGGGAGGTCCGAGAGTATCCTGGAGGAGGTGCCGTCTGAGTTGGACCTTGAAGGAAGCAAGAATCTTCAATGGATGGAGATGAGAGGGAACTATTTGGGAGTGAAGGCTCAAGGACAGGAGAAGGCAGGAAAAGGCAAGGCAAGGCAAGGAAATGGGGTTAGTAGCCCAGTTCTACTGAAAAAGAGTACACAAAATGGTATAATCCTTCTAGAAGAAGCCTTCTACCCTTCCCTCTTTTATTGTTTCCTATTTATCCTATATATAGTTTATTTTATATACATTTGTTTGCATGTGGTCCCCCCCATTAGATTGGAAGCTCCTTGAGGGTAAGGACTGTCTTTTACCTCTTTTTGTATCCCCAGGGCTTAGCACAGTGCCTAGTACATAGCAGGTACATAAAAATATTTATTAATTGATTGGATTTTTTTTAAGGTATAGTGTGAGATAGGTTAGAATCAGATTCCCAAACTTATTTTGACTGACTGCCTCCTTTAAAAAAATTTACTCAGAGTCCCCCTGGAAATCTACTTTCTTTAACCTTTTCATGTTTTTTTTTTAATTTGCATCATTTCAAAAAATTAAATTATTTTTGAAATACATCTTAAATTTAATAATTTATTGTAAATTTGTATTTCCCTGCATTGAAATTTCAATGATGCAATATTGCATCATGTAACTGTATGGTATTGTAAACAAGTCATTACACACAAATATTCCTGCCAATGCATGCTGGACTTCCCAACAATGGACAATATGCTTGTCTGCCAACACTTGCTTGTTAAGACCTGTTGGTGGATTTGACCATTGATGAGTTCTAACTTGCATTTTGTATGTTTATTTGGAAAATATTGTAATCCCTATGACTTTAACTGTTACACAATAGATGAAACATGTATGAACAGTTATTCAAATTTTTCCTATCTTCTCTTCTGTCCTAAAGTTTCCAAAGACCTTTATTTTTATTCAGCACCCACCAATTGTACCTGAGGCTACTACAGCACCCACACTCACACCCTGGATTGTTCCAGCACCCCCCAGGGGGCAGTATCACCAACTCTGGAAACCTATGAGATGGATAAATCAAATTCAATTTGTTGGGGAAGTGGGACTTGATTGTCAGGATCAGGAATTTATACAATGGTGCTACTACAATCATTTGGGATTTTTTTTCAGGTTTTTTAATGGTTTTTGTTTTTTGTACTAGTCATTTACCAACATACATACTCAAGGCTTTCCAGTGAAAACCAGCTTTATAAAACAAACCACAACAAACAATATATACATTTCACACTCGCAGTACCTCACTTATCTACTGAGCAAGGGAAGTGTGTTATATCATCTGTTCTCCAAATTAGTCATTTCAATTAATTTGAGTTCTTATGATTTTTAGTGTTACTTTCATTGACACTATAGTAACCACTGCCTGAGTTGTTCACCTGGCTTTGTTGCCTTCCTTATGAATCTATCCATACGAGTCTGACATTGAAGATTTTTGTGCAAGTGTGATTTAAATGATCAGAGCAGTGATTTAAGATTGGACAAAGAATAGCCAGGAAGCAAAAAAACTATTCATTTATTCAACCAGTATTTAGGAAGCACTTTGAATAACACACTGAAAGGCAGAGAAGTAACTAGTACTTGGCAAAGGGAGTTTTGTCACTGGATGCTGATACTCAGCAAAGTGGGTTCCCTCCCCCAGGGATTCACCATTCTGGTGCCTCACCTTCCTCTGCTGGCCCATGCAGCTAGGCTTAGGTTAGTTACCATGCTTACCCTCCAAAATGGCAGAACTACACATGTGGCTACCCTTTGCACAGGGGCTACTGCCACTTTCTCCCCCACCATCAAATAGCTGCCCCCATCAGTTTTGGCACCATTGAAAATATGTTACTATTCTGTCTTTGATTGGAGGTCCTGGAGGAGATAACAAGGATGGAGTCCCTACCCTCAAAAAGCTTATAATTTTGTAAGAGTGAGGTTAAGACATATACAGAGATAAATATAATATACATTTATATATGGTAAGAGTATAGATTTAAAACTGGAAAGGTCAAAGAACATCTAATCTTCATACTTTGCACAGAAGGAAACTGAGTCCATGGGAGGTTAAGTTACTTGCCAAAAGTCACACGGGTAGTGAGTTATCAGAGCTAGAAATTGAATCCAGGTCCTCTGATTCAGAATTCAGAGTTCTGGCCACCATACCATGTTGTTTGCCTAAGGATAATAAGAAGAAGACAGGGCAGGCCAAAGTAGACTTGATGTTCTTTGCAGGGAGTCCATCAAAGAGGTCCAATCTGGGACTCTTGAAATTTCAGTAACCTGAAGACCACCCCAGGGATTCCCATTCATCCTGCTTCCCTCCTTTCTGTCCAAAGCCAGAATAAGATGCTATGGAGCCAGACCATGGCTCCCCTTCCATCACTGGAAAGACTGGAGATGTGTGTAGCAGGCTTTCTGTCCCTCCTTCTGGGACCTTCTGGGTAGTGTACATTTTAACTCCTGGCCTGCCTTGGTGGAATCATCAGACTGGAATGCATGCTTGTATCATTCCCTAGGCCTTCTGATTCCTTGTTCAGCTAGTCAGAAGTACCGTTCGAACTCCAAGGCACAGACCCTTGTCAAGCCGCTTCCTGTGACCTCTCCCCTACTATAAGCCTGCTGTGTGGGCAGAGAAAGGCTCAAACCAGCCAGGCTGTGGTTTGTCCCAGTGACACACGAGTCCCTCCCAAGATTACGTCCCTCCCTCCTTCTACCAAGGACACTCAGCCAGAAAACAGCATGCAAACCCAGATCCGGTTGCTAAAAAGCAATGGCAGTTTTAAAATATTTAAGACACATTCGATTTCCCAAGCAGCCCTGGATACAGAGGCCAAAAGGGCCAGAGGTATTCTGAAAACCACATTGAGAGAATTCATTTTTGCATAAGCCTGTTAACCAGAAGTTTCTGATGGAGACACCTTAAGAAATTTCTGCTCATGTGAGCAGAATGGATAAAAATGGATGTACTGGGGAACAGCACAGATTCTGTACAAGTCATTTGGCAGGCAGTCATATGATATCCGGGCCAGCTCGAGGATGTAGCAGAATTGGCTGGCCTGGGCAGCTGTAAAACTAAACTCAATATCCTTCACTCGAACAGTTGTTTTTAGGAAGAAAAAGAAAGAAAGAGAGGAAGAAAGATGAATTAAAAAGAGAAAGAAGGAAAGAGAGGAGAAAAAAAGAGAGGAAGAAATGAATTTTTAAAACAAAGAGGAGAAAGAAAGGGAGGAAAACAGATGAATTAAAAAGGGAGAAAGAAAGAGAGGAAGAAAGATAAATTAAAAAGAGAAAGAAAAAGAAGGAGAAAATGAATTAAAAGAGAAAGAGAGAAAGGAAAGAAGAAAAAAGAGAGAGAAAGGAAGAAAGGAAGAAAAAGGGAAAAAGGAGGAAAGAGGGGAAGGGAGGAGAGAGATGAGAAGGATGAGGGAGGGAGGGAGAGGTAATTGAAAAAGTGTGAGAAGAGAGACAGAGAGAGAGAGGAAGTGAGAAGAAGAGAGAGAAGGGAAGGAAAGAAGACAGGAAGAAAGTTTAAAATGGCTGTTGTAATTTTTTTGTAATGTCTGTCACAATATAGCATCTGACCCAAGCAGGAACAATTTAACAGCAGGAGGAGGAATGAATTCAGTTACTCGACCCAGGGGCTGTGGTTTCTATGTTCAGTTAGGAAAGGAACCAGAGATGGGATTTCCTGTTTGGGGAAGCAGGGAGGAATTCCTGTCTATTTCCCTAGCGGGAGTTCCCAGCCGTGGAATCCTCATCTTGTCTCTTTTGACCTGGGGGGAAAGGAAGCAGGAACACAGCTGGACCCCCAGTACTAGTAGCTATCCACCTGGCCTGGAACTGGGCCCAGGGCAGAGATGGATAAGCCTAGATTTGGTAAAAGTTGTTCTATGCCTCATTATTGCCACTGGGCAGAATTGTGAGGCTTAGCTCACAGTGAAAAACTTTTGGCTGGAATGAATAGGGAAAATGGGGAGAGGGGGAACTGGTTATGCCTCTATGTCATTTGGAAATCTCAGCTTTCACAGACCCATCTCTCCATTTCTCACTTCTGTTTCAAGGTTTAGCTCAGTTACCACCCTCTCCACAAAGCCTTACCTGACAACCTCCCTGTTCCCACCAGGTAACAGTGGGGTCCTTCCTTCCTTGTTTTTCTAGCAGTTTGCCTAGATCTCTTCTATGTATTTATCTCTATAAGGGGGAGATAGGCCAGTGGGAGTCCAGTCCACATAATCTGTCCAGTGCCAGCCCATCCATGTGTATGGAGGAGGAAGGGGGAGACCTAACATTAACCTGCTTCTGGAATACCCTGTGCCCCATCTCAGAGTATCTGTGATGTGAAAGGCATTTTTTTGGATCCATTTTTTGGATTTTGAAAGGGATTTTTCCAGACAACTGAGTGTGTCTGCAAAAGACCAAGGGTAGGTGAGTTCTACAATCTCTTTCCTCTCTGGCTGTGTTTGAGTGAGAGGAACAGCTGTAAGCCTCTTGGTAGGGGTAGCCTCTCACTCAGTGGACAGGAAGATGTACGAACCCAATCCAACTGTTGTTTCTATCCTTGTTGAATCTTTTTCTCAGATAAAAAAAAACATTGGAGATGGCTTTAACCTTGAGAGCTTTGAAAGGCAGGAAGACAGATCCACCAGAGGTCTAGGAACTAATGTCCATACCAGAATTTGCTGGTGGCAGAGGGTGGTGAGGCACCAGCAGCCAGCTTAACCCAGAGTGGCAGTGACTCTACACATCCTGCTTCAAAGGAGAGTTTCTCCTGGTGATTATGCTGGCTGAAAACAAAAGTAACAAAGCATACCCTGCCAACATCCTGGAGTTCATACTCTCCTTATACCCCCTACCTGCCAAGAGAGAGGGATGAAACTTAAAGTAGTTTCTACAAAGCAATCACCCCCCTCCCCCAAATTTGCTTCCAAACATGGCATAACCAGTGTCTGAGTCTCTTGTGAATGCCATCTTCCCAATACTCCTCTGGGTCAAGCCGATCAATCCTCCCTGGACTCAGCTGCAAGCCTACTCTGTCCTAAGCTCCTGCCATTGACCTTCTGTTTCTACGACCTTTTAAAGTCTCCCAAAGGCATGTACTAAGGGACAGAAGACAACTAGGTAGCACAGTGGACCCGGAGTCAGACCTGAGTTTGAATACAATTTCAGACATTAATAGATGTATGACCCTGTGCAAGTCCCTTAACCACTATTTGCCTCAGTTTCCTGAACAGTAAAACAGGGATAAAAATAACACCAACTTCCCAGGGTTCTTGTGAGGATAAGGTAAGATTTGTAAAGTGCTTAGCAAAGTTTCTGGCACATAGTAGGTGTTAAATAAATGTCATGCATGTACCAACTTCTAACTCAGAACCCAATCTTTTGACCTTACCACACAGTAAGTAGACAAATAGTCACAAATAGATCTGTGTGTGAATTTGGATGTCCCATCCACATCCAGAGCTTCATAGGACAGGAGGATCACAGTCCAGCCCTGGAAGAAGGTCTCAGCTTCAATTTTTGTCTAGGCTAACCCCCTCGTCTTATAAATGAGGAAACCGAGGTCTAGTGAGGGAAAGTGACTTGACCATGGTCACATGGCTTAGAAGTGGCAGAATCAGGATTTGAATCCAGGTCCTAGGTTCTAGATACTGCATCAGCATCATCCATAAACATTAATTGAATATCTACCATGAGGCACAATAATGGCTTCACTATTATCTCCAGCTGGTCCTGAAATTGAGCTCAATTCAATTTCACAAACACTTATTTATAACCTACTGTATACAAGGGTCTCTCAGAGTGGTTGGGAATTTTTTTTTTTAATGTCTGTGTCTTCCAGGAGATTACATTCTAATAAGGGCATACTGCCTATTCATAGGTAAGTACATACAGTATAATTACTAACAACTAGAGGGAAAAGGAAATGTTCCTATAGCAGATGGTGTCTGAGCTAAGTCCCAAAGAAAGCTAAGCATTCTAAGAAGCACAGGAGCAGAGCATTCTGGGTAAAGGCATGAAAATGGAAGATAAAATGCCAAATTTGGATAGTATCATTTACAAATATTCATTGAACATTTACTATGTGTGCTGAGTGCTGGAATATACAAGGAGTTATATATGAAAAGGGATGCATTATAATAGGAACTAAGTTTGGAGTCACAGAACCTGGGTTCAAGTCCTGGTTTTCTGTTTTTTATCATTGTGGATTCTTGGGAAAGTCTCTTCCCTGTACAGGGCCTTAGTTTTCCCATCTATAAAATAAGGGGATTGGTCTAAATGTTTTCTAAAGTCCCTTGAAGAGGCTTATTATAGTAATAACTGACAGATGTAAAGCTTTAAGGCAGAGGGTCCCAAACATTCTTGGTTCACAGCGGATCAAGCATCAGGCCTGAAGTCAGCAACACTCATTTTTCTGAGTTCAAATCCAGTCTCAGACATTTACTAGCTGTGTGACCCTGGGCAAGTCACTTCACCCTGTTGCCCAAATTTCTTCATTTGTAAAATGAACTGGAGAAGGAAATAACAAATCACTGCATTTCTGCCAAGAAAACCCCAAAAGGGGTCACAAAGAATTAAGCACAACAGAAACAACTAAACAACAAAACAATAATTTTATCACACAAAAGAAATACCTATTAGGGGCAGCCAGGTGGCTCAGTGAGTAAGAGCACTGGCCCCAGTGTCTGAATAACCTGGGATCAAATTGGGGCTCAAATACTTAGCACCACACCCAGAAATAACTGTCCATGTAACATTGAGCAAGTTACTTAACCCCAATTGCTTAAAAAAAAAAGAAATACCTATTATTAAATAGGTAGAAAATATAAAATATCTCACGTGGTCCACGTGTATGAACCAAGCCCCTATGAGTTACAAAATGTTTTACATCGATTGTCTAATCTTCATAACAGAGGAGGTTAACAAGAGAGGGTAAATACCTCATCAATGGTCATATACCCTTGAAGGAAGTCAGGGTTTCTAAGTGGGGGCAAGAAGGTAGTCCCAGAGGAATGATTCGGATCCAAATTCAAGATGCCAGGTCCAACATTCTTTATACCCCTGTGTTTCCCCGATAATAAGACACTGTCTTATTAATTTTTTTGGAAAGAAAAACACCAAAGGGCTCATTTTCAGGGGAGGGCTTATGTTGTCCTGCCTCAGCTCTCCTCCGAGGCACTGTTCTCAATGGCGCCAGCAAGCAAATCACTGGGGAAGAACAGGATGATGCGCTCACTGCTGCAGCTCCAGCTCTAATTGGATGCAGCTCGGAGCGCGGCTTGCGTTTCACGGGCTGGGGGGGGGGGGAAATGGTGCATACAGAGGGTACTGTAATGTAGCGTGTAGCACAGGGGATCACCTTCACTACAGTAGCAATCTCAATAGGGCTTATTTTCGGGGGAGGGCTTATTTTAGAGGATTCTTACACAGCAAGGGGAGGGTTTATTTTTGGGATAGGTCTTATTATCGGGGAAACACGGTACTATATTCCAATTCAATCTGGGAAACAAGACATTCCTTATCTTGTTAATTAGCACCAGAAAGCAGTTAGCACCACAAGGCAGAAAGCAGTCAAAAGACTTATGATTGTTATGGGAGTTCACATGAGGGCATTTTTGACTTGAATTTGTCATCCCCTCAAACATATATCTGCTTGTCATTTATTGTCATATATCTGCTCTCCCAGTTTGTGTAGATTTAGCACCCACTCCCCTTCCCCCTCCCCCTCTCTGTCCTCTTCCCATACAACCTAATGTCTGACCTCATGCCTCCATTGACACAGCTCTTCCCAAGGCTAACAATTATGCCACTTTCCACCTCCTTGTCTTGTTTCAACATAGTAGATCTGGAGGAGCTTGCCCTCCTTGGCTTTTGACACACTGCTCTCTAGCAGTCCTCTTTGGTCACTTCCTTCTAACCTGGTTCAAACTCTTCCAACTCTACTTGGTGTCTTTCTCCCAGGGGAGCTGTCTCTTCCCCTAAAGCTCCCTTCTCTGATGGGCAAGTTCCTTCCCAGAATCCCCATCTGAGAAAGTGCCATGCTCCCTTCTAGTCCATTCCTCCAAACCTTTCTATGTGTGCCCTGTGCCAATCCTTCCTGATTCTCTGCTTTCATTTACACCTCATCTCCCTCTGTTAGAATATAAACTCCTGAGGGCAGGGACTGGTTTTCTTTTTGCTGGTATTTGCATCCCATTGCTTGGCACATTCTAGGTGACTGTTCCTTGGGGACGTCCACTGACTAGGGGTACTCACCAAGGCTCGGTGCACTGGGCCTTCACCAGCCTCTCTGAATCTTCTCTCACTGAGATCTCATTGACTCCCATGAGCTCAATTACCATCTTGATGCTGATGATAGCTCAATGCATTTAGACTTCCAGATGGAGCCATATAACCAGCCCTTATGCCTCTCCTGGGCTATAATTCTGCATGGTTGCTAGATATTTTCATCTGTATATTCCATTGGCATCTCAAACTCAATACATTGAAAATGAAATTGATTATTCCCCTCCTCCCCTAAATCTGGCCTTCCTCCAAACCTCCTGTATTTCTGTTAAGTACCCCCATCATGCTCCCATTTACAAAGGCTGCATTGCAACCTCTGAGTCATTAATCAATCATTTAGCATTTACTAAGTGCCAAGCTCTAGGAATAAAAGACAAAAATCAATCCATCAACAATCACGGATGCATAGAGCACTGGGCCTGGAGTCAAGAAGACCTAAGTTCAAATCTAGCCTCAGACACTAGCTGTAGGACCCTGGGCAAGTCACCTAACCTCTGTTTGCCTTTGAGGTGCTGAAATGGTTCAGTGTATAGAGGGCTGGGCCTGGAGTCAGGAAAATATGAGTTCAGATCAAATCAGGAAGTTTGTTGTTGAGCAGTTTCAGTCATATCTGACTCTTCATGACCCCATTTGAGGTTTTCTAGAGAAGTTTACTATTTCCCTCTCCAGTTCATTTTACAAATAAGGATAGGGAGGCCAACAGAGTTAAGCAACTTGCCCAGGGTCACACATTTACTAGTGTGAGGCCAGATTTTAATTCAGGAAGATGAGTCTTCCTGACTTAAAGCCTGTGCTCTACCCAGTTATACCACCAAGACTAGAGTTCAAATCTGGCCCTAGATACTTGGAGGTGCTTTGATATGTATATCATACATACATACATACATATATATACATATATATATATATATATATCTCAGTTATTATTTCACACAGTACTCAAAAGAACTGCAAACTAACCCTTTGACCTCATAAAGCCAAGCACGAGCAGCTTTCCAGAGGACTGCTGCTGTGAACAGCTTTCAAGGTTCTAATTACACAGTATAGTGAACTCTCTATTTATTCAGTAACAAATTAAGGCAAAACATTCACAGAAATTAAAATACAGCACTTACAATGTTATGGCTTAACAACTTATCACTAAAGTGGACACATAGTTTTCACCAAAGTGGTCACATAGTTTTAAACAAAGTACATTCATTTAGTAACTCAATCATTCTTAAGGAGGCAAGGCTCCTTAATTGACACAAAGTACAAAGGTCAAAGTCTTCTACCCCCTAGGTCATTTTGTCTTAATCTCTTTAATCAAAAAGTCTTCTTTCTTCTTAATTGGAGATTAGTTTCCAATCATCCTTAATTAGTAAGTCCTTAACTCAGTCCTCTAAATGTAAAGGTCAAAGTCCTCCACCCCTAGTAAATCGATCTTCTTGATTTTCATTAAATACCCAAGGAGAATTCTTTTCATCTTAACTCGAGGCTGGCTCTCCACTTCCATGGTTCCCCTACTCACAGTTTTTGTTTCTGGGAAGACAAAGCCTAACAAAGCCACAAAAACATTCATACATATCACCGGTGTCCTCATCAATTCACTTTCTGCCTGTGAAAACAACATAGACCCAGCAACAAGGTCTGAGGCCTCTATCAACACATGAATCTCATAAGGTAACATCAAAACAGACAGACAAAGTACCGGCACCACATCATGGTTCCTCCCAATTTTCCTTTCTTCTCGATTCTCAGTTCTTGCTTCTGGAAGTTCCAGCTGGCCCTCAGAAATTCTTGGCAGCTTTCAGAAGAAGTTCTGCCACCACAAGTTCTATTCTCAAAATCTTCTCTCTTTTCCTTTCCTAGCTCCTTAGCCTCCATGCTGCTTGCTCCCAGAAGCTCTGGCTCTCTAGCTTGGGCTTTTCTTTATATAAGATATTAGCTCCTCCCTGTTTTACCCCTTCCTGTTCCTCCCACTATGGGATTCTCAAGCTCTGGCTCTTAATACTTGATACAATAATATTTGAAACAAGGTGCTAAGTGCCTGCCAATACAAAGGGAATAGCTTTTGTTCTTATGGATTCTTTTAGTTGTCTGTGTATCTTGGTTACCAGACCCTTATCAAAGATTTTGAGGCAGTAAACACTGAGCCTGGAGTCAGGAAGACAAGAGTTCAAATCCAGCTTGAGACATTTACTAACTGTGTGACCCTGGGCAAGTCCACTCCAGTGTCCTTGCCAAGAAAACCCCTGTAGGGTTGTTGAGGTTTGGGGTTTAGGGGTGCTCTAGACCTTAAAAATATCAACACACCAGATCCTGCCAAATGAATTCAACTCAAGCCTTCTCTCAACCAAAGTAAAACAAAGTTTATTAAAGATTTGCCATAATGGGTAGAGTCTTAAGGAGCCTAAGTATTCATGATGCTTGTATTGACAAGCTGGGCCAGAACAATCTGACAGACTGAGTCAGAACTAGACTGAATCTGAGCCCTTCATGGAGGAAAGATGGCTCTTATAAACAGAAAGATTGTGAGAGGATTTAGGGCTTGTTTAGAGGAGGGGTTTGGGGAAGGTCTTGAGGAGGAGTCTAATGAGGATCTTTGATGAAACTGAGGTCAGACTTCAGCAATGGGATTAAGGGTGGGAAATAGCTGGAGGCTACCTGGAGATGACAGACAATGGAGGGCTAGGCTAGTTTAAGGGTAGCAGGTTTGGGTATGGATATTTTGATAGGATCAAGGGTGGGAAGTAGCTGGACAATAGAGGGCTAGACTAGGTTGAGAGTAATAGATTTGAGTCTAGCAATAATGAAAGGCTTATGGTCTCAGGCAAATGCCTCATCAAGTGGGAAGATTCAAGGGTGTTCCCAGAACCTAAACCCCATTGTGGTTAAGGAAACATAAGATTTTCCCTGTCCATTAATAGGCCTATGTGATGGCTTGTGTTCGTTTTTCCCTTAGAACATGAGCCATGTTCCCAGGTCTAAAGGTACACAGGTATTTCAATCATAGATGTCTTGCTGCTTTGAGCTCTGGCCCAGTTCACAGCTATGACATATCCTGAGTCACACAGATCTCATTCAGGGAGATTTATATTGCCTTGGGGGAGGACCGTGTCTAAGGGGAAGCTTGCTTTTGGGAGGCTTGCTTGCAGGGAGGTTTTCACACTTTTTGGCTCTGAGTGCATCAGGCACTGAGTCATGTGGGTTGTGATGCCTTCTGGCTCTAAGCCAATTAGTTGAAAATTATATATACCGGGAGGTTGATATTTTAGTTTGGGGCTTACTCATGGGAAGAATGTTTCTTTGTGATTTGGCCAGACAAGACTCTGGATAGCTGCTGTTATTAAGGAGCCCCGAGCCCCACCCAGATGTTGGCACTCCCTGATCTGGCGATTGGGTATCTATTACTCTGTTTAGACAGCTGGAGCCCTGTCTATTGGATTCTTTCTTGGATACTCACTTCTTTCTACTTATCTGTCTGTTAATTAAAGATTGTTAACCCCTTTAAAACTGTCTCTCCTTTAGAAAAGCAGATCAAAGAACCTGTGTTAGCAGCCTATCCTGTGTGCTAGTGTGTTTGCTACTACAATGCCCCTCCCCACTCCCCCCACTCCCCTGGGAAAGTATTGGCATGCTATGGTCCAGAGGATCACAAAGAGTCAGACGTGATTGAACAACACAGGTTGGGGGTGGGGGGGTACTGGGCATACAAAGAGAAAAACAACCCTTTGCATCAGGGAGCTTCTGTTCCAATGGGTATGATGTGGAGCACTAGAAGGGGGGATGCCAAAATGGGCCTAGAACTGGGAGGAACTTGTGGTGAACTTACTTCTGGGAGTTTGTAATGAAGCAGAATGCCGGGCCCAGGCTCTCTGCTTGCTTCTTGAGGAAGAAAAAGACGGTTTGATTGGCTGCTGAGACACGCTGGGAATGCACGGGAAGGCCCCTCTCCATCTTGCACAGTTTCAACTCTATTGGACAAGATGTGCCTGAGGAGATAAGCTCCTCACTTCTGGACTCAGCCCCATACTACTAGCTGGAGCCTCCTCTCCCTCTGTGTGGAAGGCAGAGTATGATCCTCTCAATGCCTTCCTTTACCAAAGGCAGACGCTCAGGTCCCCCCACCTCATATCTGCTGCCCTACATGGTTTCAGATCTAACAATGTGGTGCCTGGCACCAACTCCTCTTTCCTGGCTTTTATGTGTTGCCTCCTTCTTTAAGTTACAAGCTTATTGAGGGTACGGACCATTTTTAAAAAATTATATTCTAAGTGCTAAGCACAGTGTCTGGCACATCGAAAAAGATTAAAAATTTTTTATTGAATTGGATAGAGTAAAAACCCTTTCTCTTTCCTTCTTGCTGGATACAAGGTATAAGGATGGATCTGTAAGCACCTAAGGTCTGGCCTGTAGGTACAGTGCCTCCTTGGCAAGCCCGCCCATTTCAAATAGGGATATTTCCTGCCTTTGTCTTCTTTCCTTTCCTAAGGGGCCTTCAGGGTGGCTGAACCTCCTTGACCTGCACAACCCTGAAGAGCTAGCTATCTGCTTGACCCAGTTCAGTGGTAGATCAACCCAGGAGCCAGTAGTCAAGATGCTGTGTCCCATAGCTAGGAGGCAGGCCCTTTCATCCAGCTTCTATGTCATATCCAGAAGTGAACGGTGGTGGCAGAATTCTTTGTGGCAAGCCTTAAAGTGTGAGTCCTCCCTCCCTAATGGTAGTGAGTGTTTCAGAGGGGTGGGTGTGGATGTATTTCTGTTTGGGTTATATTTTTTCTTTTTTCCTGAGGGGAGAAGGCAAGGCAATTGGGGTTAAGTGACTTGCCTAAGGTCATACAGCTAGTTAATGTCTCAAGCGTTTGAGGCCAGATTTGAACTCAGATCCTCCTGACTCCAGGACAGGTGCTCTACTCACTGTGCCATCTAGCTGCCCCCTGGTTATATCTTTTCAGAAAATATCCTTTTGTAAAAACTAGCTGATGTCAATAGGCTAAATGATATTTGGGTAGTAACCAATGGGATGACCGATCTTGGGGAAGGAACGAGAGAAGGATTGGTATTTATCAAGCACCTACTGTGTGCCAGACACTGTACTAAGTGCTTTACAAATATTATCTCACCAGAATGGGGGGGGGGTGTTAAGCTAATAGCATTATAGAAAACACCCCACTACCTCTCAGTGATAACTCTAGAACCCCTTGGGGGAGGTGTGGTATCCCTGCTCTAAAATCTGACCCACTGGTGCTAGACTGGATTAAAAGTATAAATCTACAACCTCACTATATACACAAATACAAGATACATAGACAGTAGAAGGAAGGTAACACCTAGAAAGAAAGCCATTCCCAGAAGAGAAGAGCAAGAGAGGTCTCCTGCAACAGGCAGCTAGATGGTGTCGTGGATAGAACACAGAATTTGGAATCAGGGAGATCTAAGTTCAAATACTACCTCAGACCATTACTAGATTGTGACCCTGGACAAGTCACTTAACCTTTGATTGCCTCAGTTTCTTCATCTGTAAAAGGGGTGTGTGTGTGTGTGTGTGTGTGTGTGTGTGTGTGTAAATAGCACCGACCAGAGAAAGTTATTACAAAGACTCAAATGAATTAACATATGTAAAGGCCTTTTCAACTCTATATAAATGCTAGCTATCAATTAATGTGTTTGAGTTGAATCAACCAAGGATTCTAAGGGAGACATCCCAGTCACAGGAGACAAATCTCTCCCAAGACACCAGGATGGATGATCAAATGTTGTGTGTGAGGAACCACAAGAAGCCAGTTTGCCTGAACCATAGGTGAAAGGACAGGTAGGTTGGAAGCAGGTATTGAAGGGGTCGAAATGCCAAACACAAGAGTCTGCATTTTATCTTAGAGGTCACTGGAGTTTATTGAATGGTGGAGGGATGTGGTCAGACCTGCAAACTGGCACAGTCACTTTAGTGACTGGTTGGATTAAAGACAGGAGAAATTAAAGACAGGCAGGAAGACAGACTGGGGTGAGGGGCTACTCCAATAATCTGGGCAAGAGATAATAAAGGCCAGAACTACAGTGTTGATGGTGCTTGGGAAGAGAAAGGGACGGATGTAAGAGGTTCTGAGACATAGAAATGACAAGATTTAAAAGCTAACGGGATGTATGAAGTGAGTAAGAGTGAGAGGCTTAGATTCACCAACAAGGTCACAAATGTGTGTGGCTAAGAAAATGGTGTTGTCCACAACAGAATAATTCATTTCAGAAAAGGGGTAGGATTGGTTGTTGTTGAGCTGTTTCAGTCGTGTCTGACTCTTCATGACCCCATTTGTGTCTTGGCAAAGACACTGGCATGGTTTGCCATTTTCCTTCTCCATAGGTTTGTCCTTGTTCTACATCAGGAAGGTGATGCTATGACTTCCAAGTGAATTGTATTTCAATGAGAGAGTACAAGGTCACCAGCTTCACTTTCTCCCCCAGGGCCCTATGGGTCCAGTGGCCAGATATAGATCAGGATGACTAGAGGTGCCTCCTCTCCATAGGTTAGGCTTAGGAGGAAAATAATGGGTTTTGTTTTAGACTTTGAATTTGAGGTGTCTATGGAACATGAAACTCAAAATACCCAACAGGTGGTTGGTGAGGAGAGACTAGAAACCAAGGAAGAGACTAGGGCTAAATAGGAATCATCTGCATAGAGACTGTACCTACCCATGGGAACTGAGAGGGTCACAGAGAGAAAAAAAAAGAGAGAAGGGAAGAGGGGACGAAATGTCTTGAGCGAAATTTAGCAAAAAGGTAAACCAAGGCAGCTTCTCTGAGCAAGACAACATTTTATTAATAGGGGCAAGCTCTCTGCCAATAAAAAGGTCAACAGCCACCTCAGTTTCCAGCCAAAGACCTGGAGCAAAGAACAGCTCCCCTTTTATAGGTTTTGGAGATCAGAACAAAGAACAGAACAGGGCAGGTGACATCATTGATTGAGGACAATATGATTGGTTATATAGCTGAGGCATAGAGAACAATATGATTGGTTAGAAGTTGGGAATGGGGGTTAGCAACAATCCCCTCCTTTCCTCTTGTAACTAAGAAGTTGCTAGAGACCACCTGCAATATAGCGGCCCAGACTTCTTTGAAGAACAAACCAAACTTCCTTGAAGGATAGCTCCGTAGTATAAAGATTAGGCCCAACTCCCTTATGGCAAACCACATCCTCCCAGATTAGCAGAAGTCCTGGGGGTGGGAATAGGGCAACAGTGAGTATTAGCAAGAGAACAAGATTTCTAAACTTAACCCATTCCAGGCCAGCTGAATTCTGTACTAAGTTCAGAGACAGGGAACCATGACTTAGGCAGTCACAAAATAGGATCAATTAAAAAATGATATGTAATCAATTTAATCATCTCAGAGAGAGGCAGAGACAGGGAAACATGGAGAAAGGGGCAAGGAGAGAGGGGGAGTGAAAGAAAGAGAGAGAAACAGAGAGGTGAGAGGGAGAAGGAGGGAGGGAGGGAGGGAGAGAGGAAAGAGAGAGAAGAGATAAAGAGGACTGAGACAGAAACAGAGAGATACAGAGAAGGGGGTGATGGAGATAGGGAAAGAGGGGGAATGAAAGACAGAGAACAAAAAAAGAGAGAGGTAAGAAAAGAGAGAGAATGAGAGAGGGAGGGAGGGAAAGAGAGAGAGAGATAGAGGAGGGGCTGGAAAAAGTCTTTCAGGGACACTCACAGTGAGAGGACAAGATTGGAATGATGTTCACCAAAAAATTATTAAGAAGGAGTAGTTTTATGGGTAGGAGGAGTCATGAAAACCCAGAGAGGAGAGAGTAAGAATCCAGAAAGCAGTCATGAAAACCCAGAGAGGAGAGAGTAAGAATCCAGGAGGAGAAACTGGTCAACAGAGATGTAGAGAGAGATGAAGATCGTCTTTCCTGACTTTCCCCAGAGCCAGTTTAGGCTCTCATCACCTTTTTCCTATTAAAATCACCTCCTAATTGATCTTTCTGTCTCCAGTTTCTCTCCTATTTTCTACAGAGCTGTAATTTGATTAGTTAAATAAATTGATTTAATTAATTATTGATTTATATAATTAATATTCCTAAAACATAGCTCTGACTGTGTCACTCTTTTCTATAAAAATCTTCATGGGTCCCCAATTGCCTCTCAAATAAATTACAATCTCCATGGCTTAGAACTTAATGCTCTTCACAGTATGGTTTCCGCCAACCTCTCCAGATTTATTTCATATTTCTCCCCCCAGTGGATTCTATGTTTTAGCTAAACTGGCCTACTAAGCATTCCCTTTGCAGAGACTGTCTCCCATCCTTAAAATATATTCCCTCTTCCCCTATGCCTCTTAGCCTTCGTAGCATTCTTCAAGGTCCCACTCAGGTGCTACTTCATATACGAGGCCTCCCCTGATCTCCAATGTTAGGGCTCTCTCTCCCAATATTACCTTTTTTTTTTATTAAATTTCTTTTTTTTTCAAAGAACAAAAATCTATTTTCTTTCTTCCCACCTTCCCCTCCTCACCATTGAGGGGAAAAAAGAGAAAAAAGTAAAAACAAAGCTCTTGTGAATAGCAAGCATCATCATCAGTCCTCTAGAGTCATCACTAGTCCTTACATTAATTAGAGTTCTTAGGTCTTAAAACTTTTGAAAGGGGAGGCTAGATGGCGAAGTGAGTATAGTGCTGCCCCAGAAGTCAGGAGGACCTGAGTTCAGTTCCTGCCTCAGACACTTAACACCCACACAAAAAAAACTGGTTTTGTAACCTTGGGCAAGTTACTTAACCCCAATTGCCCTCCAAAAAAACACTTTTGAAAGGTCTAATATTGTTTTTTTGTTTTACAATGTTGCTATTGTACAAATTATATTATTCTGGTTCTGTTCATTTCATTCTGCATCAGTTCATACAAGTCTCCCAGGTTCCACTGAAGCAATCCTTTTCATCATTTTTTATGGTATAATAGTATTCTACTTAGTCAAGCATTAATTAAGCACCTACTGTTTGCCAGGCAGTGTATTAAGTCCTGGACATATAAAGAAAGGCAAAAGACAGTCCCAGGCTCAAGAGGTTACAGTCTAACGGGAGAGACAACGTGCAATTACTGCGTACAAGCAAGTTCTAGACAGGACAAATAGGGACTAGTGAAGAGAAAGAAGGCCAGATTACTTTAAGGGAGACTGGGACAGGCTTCCTGCAGAAGATGGGATTTTATCCGGGACTTGCAGGAAGTCAGGGAAGCCAGGAGGTAGAGAGAAAGGGTAAGAGCATTCCAGGGATGGGGGACAGTCAGAGACAATGCCCTTTGTTGGGAGATGGTGGATCTCCTGGAGGAGACCAGAGCTATTGGATTAAAGAGTACATGGAGGGGCGGCCAGGTGGCTCAGCGAGTAAGAGCACCGGCTCCAGTGTCGGGATGACCTGGAGATCGAATCCCGGGCTCAGACACTCAGCACCACACCCAGAAATAACTGGCCGTGTAACCTTGAGCAAGTTACTTAACCCCGATTGCTTAAAAATATATATATAAAAAAAAAGAGTACATGGAAAGGAATTAAGTCTAAGAAGCCTGGAAAAGTAGAAAGGGGCTAGTTAGGAAGGACTTTAAAGGCCAAAGATGGTTTTGTATTTATTCTGGAGGTGATAGGAAGCCAGCGGAGTATGGGTGACATGGTCAGACCTGAGCTTTAGGAAAATGAATTTGGTGGCTCAGTGGAGGATGGATTAGAGTGGGGAGAGACTTGAGGTAGGCAGACCCACCAGCAGCTACTGCAATAGTCCAGGTGTGAGGTGCTGGGGGCTAGCACCAGGGTGGAGGCAGCGTCAAAGGAGAGACAGGGCATATTGGAGAGATGCTGCAGATGCCACAGGCTTTGGTGCCAAATTGGATTGACCCCTAGATTGTGGGCCTGAAAGATTGGAGGGATGGTGGTAATCTTTACAGTAATAGGAAAATTTGGAAGGGTGGATGGTTTGGAGGGAAAGATAATGAGTTATGCTTTGGATATATTGAGTTTAAGATGTGTATTTGATATCTAGTTCAAGATGTCTAAAAGGCAGTTAGAGATGAGAGATTCGAGGTCAGCACAGAGGTTAGGGTTGGACAGTCATCAGCATAGTGATGATAATTAAGTCAGGGGAAGCTAATGAAATCACCAAGTGAAATAGTATAGAGGGAGAAGAGAAAAGGGCCCAGGACACAGCCGTGAGGAACACCCAGATAGTGGGTGTGAGTATGCGGTAAAGTAGACTGAGGAGCAGTCAGACAGGTAGAAGAATCAGGAGAGATTCAGTGGCCCCCAAAAAAACCTAGAGTAAAGAGAGGATGAAGGGGAAGAAGGTGATAGTATCCAAGGCTGCAGAATGTCAAGGTGAGTGAGGACTGAGAAAAGGCCATTAGACTTGACAATCCTTATTATTGAGACCCTTATTGATTTGAGAGAGCAGCTTCAGTTGAACGATGATGTCAGAAGAATGAGGGGAGTTAGGTGGTACAGTGGATAGAACACCCAGGCTGAAGTCAGGAAGACTCATCTTACTGAGTTCAAATCCAGCCTCAGACATTAACTAGCTGTGTCATCTTGAACAAATCTCTTTACCCTGTTGGCCTCAGTTTCCTCATCGGTAAAATGAGCTGGAGAAGGAAATGACAAAAGAGTCAGACATGACTGAAAAACAACTGGACAGCAACAACAAAGAAGAGAATGAAAGGAAAGAAAATAAAATAGGGCACCTATTATAGAGGGGTCTCTGAAAGAGTTTAGCCACAAAAGGTAGGAGAGCTATGGAATGAGAGGTGGGGTGGATGGATCAAGCGATGGTTTTCTGATGATGGAAAGACACGGGCATGTTTTCAGGCAGTAGAGAATGAGCCAATAGATAGGGAGAAATTGAAGACTGAAGAGTAATAAGGTCCATGAAGAGTGTCTCTATTAAGCACCTACTGTGTACAAGACACATTTCCATAGTAGGCACTCAAATAAATGTTTATTGAATTTGTTTCTTGAAAAGGTCAATGCTCTGAAACTACAGTGACAAGTCTTAGCCCCAGAACAGAAATGTGCCAGAACATTCCACCTTTCCTTGAACAAGTGGGGGCCTAGGGGTACAGAATGTGGTATCTACTGCCAGAAATTGCTTCTGAATCAGTTTGTTTTACTTAACTGTTTTACCTTGCTCCCTGTGGAGGAACACTGTATAGGTGGTGTGGTTGGTGGTAACTGGGGCATATCTGGAAATGACCACAATGTGAAAATAGAAGACATCAATAAAACTTTGATTATTAAAAAAGAAGAAGAAGAAGAATTTATTTGTTTAATTGCTGAAGGTTGGGGAAGTCAGGGAAGGTTCCCAGAGACAAGGAGAGCAGGGCAACAGCTATGTGGCACAATGGGTGGAGCACCAGGCCAAGAGTAAGGAAGATCTGAGTTCAAATTTGACCTCAGACACTGACTAGCTGTATGACAAGTCACTTAGACCTGTTGGCTTCAGTTTCCTCAACTGTAAAATGGGCTGGAGAAGGAAATGACAAACCACTCCAGTGTCTTTGCCAAGAAAACCCCAAATAGGTCACAAAGAGTCAGACATGACTGAAACCACTGAAAACAACAGAAGAGGGGGAAGAACACCCTACTAGATGAAAAGAGATCACTAAATTAGGGAGAACCAGTTCTAGAGCCCCACGGAGAGATAAGGCTGATCCTGGTATGTAAATTAGGCCCAGGGCCAAAAGTTTTTTAAACTCTTTACTAAAGGCCAAGCATTGTGCTAAGGTCAGAAGATACAAAGAAAAATTAAAGACAATCTCTGCCCTCAAGAAGCTTACTTTTTAATGTGGGAGATAAAGAAACTTCGTGTTAAGACTAGGTTGAGTGGTGGCTAGGTAGTGCAGTGAATAGAGCACTGGCCCTAGACTCAGGAGGACCTGAGTTCAAATCCAGCCTCACACTCTTAACATTTACTAGCCATGTGACCTTGGACAAGTCACTTAACCCCAATTTCCCTCCAAAAAGCAAAAACAAAAAACAAAAAAAAGACTAGGTTGACCAAACTGGATTAACCCTCCCCCTTCATATATAGAAATGTAAAGCTAGACTGGAACAGGAGAAACCAACCAGAGATTCAGAGCCAAGAGGGTCCTAGGATATGGAGGAGAGGGAGGGAGAGGAGGAAGGGGAAAGGGAGGGGGAGAGAAAAGGGGAGGGAACTTAATGCCTTCATTTTACAGAAGAAAAGATTGAGGCCCAGAGAAGGGGAGGGGTCAGAGCTAAGATACAAAGCCCTGTGTGCTGAAACTATCCAAAATCTAGGGGTCCCTCTCAAGTCAACAATCATTTTTAAAAATCTACAATCGCTGTATATTTCTTCATCCATTCATTCATTTGCCCGTTCATTTATTTATCTATTCATTCATTCATTTATTTTTAACATTCTTTTTTTAAATTTTGAGTTCTGGATTCTCTCCCTCCCTCTTAGCCCTCTCCAACTCTTTGTGAAGGCAAGAAACGTGATATCAATTATACATGTGAAATTATGAAAAATATATTTTCGTGTTAGCCACATTGCCAAAAACAACAATAACAATTTCAAAATAAAGAAAGTGAAAAAAAATTATGCTTCCATCTACATTCAGCCTCCATCACTTTTTTCTCTGGAAGTAGACAGCATTTTTCATCCTAAATCCTTTGGAATTTTCTTGGATCATTGTATTAATCAGAACAGCTACATCATTCACAGTTAATCATAGTACAAAAAATTCCTGTTAACTATGTACAATATTCTCCTGGCTCTGCTTACTTCACTTTGCATCAGTTCTTATAAGTCTTCCCAATTAACAAGCATTCACTAAACATTTAATATGTACCAGGCACAGTGCTAAGGGCTGGGAAAACAAATATTCCAAACAGAAAGCAAAAAAGAAAGAAAGTCCCTGCCCTCAAGAAGTTTACATACTGATGGGGGAAAATAATACATAAAACAGCATGGAGTAAGGTAAAGAAAATCTTAAGAGTCAGGAGTACAGCCTGGAGAGGAAGGAAGATTCTTCTTAAAGGGAAGCATCCTTCTTAAAAGGGAGGTTCTGGGAGGAAGCAGCCAATCAGACGGGAAGTTCAACAAGTCCAGGGGTCCTTCGATTTCAGTGGCTAGTAGAGAAAACCCCAAGAAGCAAAACTGCAGCCTGGAGAGAACTATGTGGTCAAGCTGCTTCTCAGCAAAGTTGGGATGGCTCAGAATTCTTAGGGGTGCAAACTTTCAGATGAGGGGGGGAATGAGGAACTGTGCCCCAGGAATAATCATAAGTCAATGATTTCTGTGGCACCTTGCTGTTGCAAATCCTCAAATGTGCTAATGAACATGTGATTTCATCAGCTTGGAAGCTCCCTCCAACAGATGGAGAGGTAGGTTTTATCATTTTTTTTTTGGCGGGGAGGAAGGAATCTGCACCTGACATTTCATTGCAATTGGCATAGGAAGAGAAGAAAACAAGTATATATTAAGCACCTACTGTGTGCCACGTACGGGCAGCTAGGTGACACAGAGTATAAGGTGCTGGGCTTAGAGTCAGAAACACTCATCTTCCTGAATTCAAATTCAGCCTCAGACACTTCCTAGCTATGTGACCCTGAGCAAGTCTCTTTACCCTCTTTACCTCAGTTTCCTCATCTGCAAAATGAGCTGGAGAAGGAAATGACAAACTACTCCAGTATCTCTGCCAAGAAAACCCTAAACAGGGTCGTGAAGAATCAGACACAACTGAACAACAAAAGTGTGTCAGTTAAATAGTACCTGAGTTATTCTTCACAACAACCCTTTGAAATGGGTCCTATTATGATCTCCATTTTATAGTCGAGGAAGCTGAATCAGAGGTTAAGTGACTTACTACCATGTTTCCCCGATAATAAGACCTATCTCGAAAATAAGCCCTCCCCTTACTGTGTAAGATTCCTCTAAAATAAGCCCTCCCCCGAAAATAAGCCCTATTGAGATTGCTACTGTAGTGAAGGTGATCCCCTGCGCTACACGCTACATTACGGTACCCTCTGTATGCACCGTTCCCCCCCCTCCCCCCAGTGAAACGCACACCGCACTCCAAGCTGCATCCAATCAGAGCTGCAGCAGTAAGCGTATCATCCTGTTCTTCCCCAGTGATTTGCTTGCTGGTACATTTTTTTGTTCACATTTACCTGTTTATTAAAATTGCTGTCAATGTTCATTAAAATAAGCCCTCCCCTGAAAATAAGCCCTCTGGTGTTTTTCTGTCCAAAAAAATTAATAAGACAGTGTCTTATTATCGGGAAACACGGTATAATGGCAAGCACAGAAGCAGTTCACACCTTGTTTCAGCTATTGAATTAACACCTTGTTTCAGTTCAAGTTTCTTTTGAGTCTTGTATCACGTCTGTTAAGAAACAGAATATGTGAACCCCACAACTTGTGAACCCTAGAACTCATGAACTCCTGCAACAGGAAGGGGAGGAGCTAATGAGAATGTCCAGGCTAGAGACAGCAGAACTGAGAAGAGGACTCTTGTGGTGGTAGAGTCAAGAAGGAGAAAACTTGTGGTATCCCTGCACTCTGTTTGTCTGCTGTGTCTGTGCTGATGTTTGTTTGTGATACTTTGTACAGAAGCCCTGAAAGAGGATTTTCTGGTTATATGTTTACACAAATCCTGGAGGAGGGTTTTGGAGGTCCTGGGACTTTACTGATGATTTGTGTTGACCTCTTGGACCTTGTTTGTGGGTCTGTGTTGATTTCTATGTTGATTATTTGTGTTGAGCTCTCAGACCTTGTTGGTGGGTCTGAGTTAATTTCACAGGCAGAGAGTGAAATGATGATGGTGCCAGAAATGTATATGAATATTATTGTGGCTTCCCAGAAACAGGAACTGTGAAGGACTTGAAGTGGACTAGACACTGTGAACTTCAATATGGAGTGGGAACTAGACAAAGAACTGGACAAAGAGATGGACAAGGAACTGGCAGCTGCCTGCCTTTGAATCCAGGTGACAGTTGGAGCTAGGACCATGGAAGAGGAACCATGGAAGCTGAGAGCCAGCCTTGAGTCAAGCTAAAAGAAGACTTTACTTGGATACTGTATACTGACTGGGAAGATTATGATTTACTGTGACCTAGGGGTGGATAACTTTGACTTTTGTACTTTGTGGTTGAATTAAGGATTTTGTGATTGACTAAATAATTTAATACTTTGTTTAAAACTATGTAACCACTTAAGTGAAAACGATGTGGCCATTTTAATGGTAAGTTGTTGAGCTGTGATATAGTGAATGCTGTATTTTGATTTTCTATGAATGTTTTGCTCTTATTTGTTATTGAATAGAGACTTCACTATACTGTATAATCAGAACCTTGAAAAAAAAAAAAGCTGTTCACAGCAGGAGTCCTCTGGAAAGCTGTTCTTGTGTGCCTGGCTTTACACTTACCAAGGGTCACATATTTAGTCAGGGTCTGACATCAGCCTTCAATTCAGGTCTTCCTGATTCCAGGCCCACATTCTAGCCACTGTATAGCAAACACAGATAACTGATAAATTCTCTGTAATATATGTGTGTGTGGATATGTGTGTAAATACTTCTATATATGCAAGTATATAGATAGTATGAAATATATTCTATTACTTATTATGTTTTTAGTATTATTACATTTATTATATAATAGTTCTATATTTATATAATATTTTATATTACTATGTGCTATATTAGTGGGGTTAAACTCAAATAGAAATGGGGACCATGAAACTATATATAAGGATCCCTGTGGGCCAAATATAGACTTAGAAAATCACATATTGACATCATCTATGTTCTATTGCATTTTCATTTATTTTGTTAAATATTTCCCAGTTGCATTTTAATCTGGTTCAAGCCCCACATGTTTGATATCTCTGTGCTATATAATGTCACATAGTATATAATATAATTATGGTACATAATCATATAATAATCCTATGTGCTATATATGATATGATTTTGTTACAATGTATTATATAGCATATATAATGCTATATTGTACATTTATCATGTATCACATGTGATCTATTGTTTAATATTCTATTCCATGTTAAATATACATTACAAAGATTTTTATATATTTTGTATCTATCAAGAGTTTGTGGCTCATGGAGGATGCATAAGAATGGACTTGTATGGACCATTCATGGAAAGGTATTCTAGGTTTCCTCTGGAAAGTTCTAGAAGCTCAGGGGACATATGTGACTCCATGATGAAAGGGTTACTGCTTTGAGATAATGAAGCAAACCCCATTTTAATAATAAGCAATTGACTCAGTGGATCTTTTAGAGGGATCGAATCCATCTCATTTCATTCTTCCTTCCATTCTCCAGGTGGCATCTCTGGGGCTTTCCATGAGGGGCTCAGGAGGGGTGGCCTTTCCACAGTAGGACACAGGGGGGACATTTCTTTTAAATAAGAATACATCAGAGCATAAATATAACCACTTACTTAACAGTAAGGTGAAAGCAATAACATCACAGGTTCTCCAATATGGAACACGCAGGAAGAATAAATATATCATATTATACACACAAACCTGGGTTACACTCTGAGATCAGTAGAGAAGAGTGTGAACACACATTTAGAAACCTGGCAGGGAAGTATATGAATATGGAAAACCCATGTATTTAGGACAACTTACAGCTCTGGAAGCATCAAGTTTGGTGCCATCTTTCTCTCTCAGGAGCTATCCATAAAAGTTCCTAGAGCACAGCTTCTATACTGAACAAATGCTTGTAATGCTAAGTAAGCTTAGTTGAACAACACCGTACTTGAGGTCCTAGTCAAACTAGTTAATCTGCTGGTCGACTTTTCTGATTCTCTGCTTCTAAGATTTTTAAAAATATATTTCTAATATATATATATTTTTTTTCTAAAATATATTTTTAGGGGCGTCTAATTGGAGCATTGAATAGAGCACCAACCCTGGAGTCAGGAGGACCTGAGTTCAAATCCAGCCTCAGACACTTAACACTTACTAGCAGTGTGACCTTGGGCAAATCACTTAATCCCAATTGCCCTGCCTTCCCCTCTCCAAAAAGAAAAACAATGTTTTTCCTTCAATTACTTTTAAAACAATTTTTAAACATTTTTTTCAAGTTTCGAATTCCAAATTCTATCCTTCCCTCCCTCCCTTACCTTCCTTCCCCCCACCCCAAGATGATAAGTAATCAGATATAGGTTATACACGTGCAGTCACATATAACATTTCCATATCGGTCATTTTGTAGAAGAAGACTCGAATAAAAGAAAAAGAGAGAGAAAGAAAGAAAGAAAGAAAGAAAGAAAGAAAGAAAGAAAGAAAGAAAGAAAGAAAGAAAG
>NW_027187400.1:37852607-37880107 GCF_028583685.1 Petaurus breviceps papuanus
AAGAAAGAAAGAAAGAAAGAAAGAAAGAAAGAAAGAAAGAAAGAAAGGAAGGAAGGAAGGAAGGAAGAAAGGGAAAGAAAGAAAGAAAGAAAGAAAGAAAGAAAGAAAGAAAGAAAGAAAGAAAGAAAGAAAGAAAGAGAGAGAGAGAGAGAAAGAGAGAGAGGGAGGGAGGGAGGGAGAAAGGAAGGAAGGAAGGAAGGAAGGAAGGAAGGAAGGAAGGAAGGAAGGAAGGAAGGAAGGAAGGAAGGAAAACATGCTTCAGTCTGTATTCAAACAACATCAGTTTTTTTTTTCTGTGGAGGCAGATAGTATGCTTCATCACTAGTTCTTTGGGATTGTTTTGGATCATTGTATTGTTGAGAATAGCTAAATCATTTACAATTCTTCATTGAACAATATTGTTGTTACTACATACAACTTTCTCCTGGTTCTGTTCACTTTACTTTGCATCATTTCATTTAAGTCTTTCCAGGTTTTTCTGAAATCATCTTGGTTGTCATTTCTTTTTTTTTTTTTTTGGAGGGCAATTGGGGTTAAGTAACTTGCCCAAGGTTACACGGCTAGTTTTTTTTGTGTTAAGTGTCTGAGGTCGGATCCAAACTCAGGTCCTCCTGACTCCAGGGCCGCGCTTTACTCACTGTGCCACCTAGCCACCCCTTGCTTGTCATTTCTTACAGCACAATAATATTCCATTACAACCATATACTACAGCTCATTTAGCCATTCCCCAATTGATGAGTGTCCCCTCCATTCCAGCTCTCACCCACCACAAAAAGAGCTGCTATAAATATTTTGGTACACATAGGTCCCTTTTTTTGAAGATGTCTCTGGATCCAAAATGAGCTCTATTTTTCCCGGTGGTGATGAAGGAAGTAATAAACATTGTGAGCCTCTGGTTGCAGAGAGAAAGACACAGTTCCAACAGAACTGATATTCCTTGAAAGAACCACAATTAAAAGAATGACTCCATCCATCCACTACATTTCATTCACTGGTCAGTCAACATTTATTAAGTGCCTACTATGTACTGGGTACTATGCTAAGCACTGAGGTTACAAAAAAAAAGGCCAGAAAAAGAAAAAAACAACATTTAAAAAACCCCTCACCAAAAAAATACCAAAAATACCAGTTCCAGCTCTCAGGGAGCTCATAGTCTAATTGGGAAGACAACAGATCAATAACTATTTACAAGTAAGATATAGATAGGACAAATTGGGGGTAGCCTCTGAGAAAAGACGCTAAGATGAAGGAAGGATAGGAAAGGTTTTCTGTAGAAAACAGTAGTACTTCAGCTGAGATTTGGGGTTTTTTTTTTGCTTGTTTGTTTTGTTTTTGCTTTTTGGAGGCGGGAAGGCAGGGCAATTGGGGTTATGTGACTTGCCCAAGGTCACACAGCTAGTAAGTGTTAAGTGTCTGAGGCTGGATTTGAACTCAGTTCCTCTAGACTCCAGGGCCAGTGCTCTATTCACTGTGCCACCTAACTGCCCCTTCAGCTGAGATTTGAAAGAAGCCTGGGAAGCCAGAATGTAGAGATGAGGAGGGAGAATGTTCCAGGCATGGGGAACTCTTATTAATTCCCACATCTAATTAGTTTGCCAAGTCTTATTGATTCTACCTTTTCAACATCTCTCACATCTGCTCCCCTTCTCTACACTCCCACTACAGATATCCTGATGCAGCCCTTCATCACCTGGCCTACTGTAGTAGCCTCTCCATTGGTCTCCCTGATTCTGGTCTCTCCCCTCTCAAGTTATCATCTCCAAATTGCTGCCAAATTGATGTTCCTTAAGAACAAGCCTGACTGTCATTCACCTGCTTGAGAAGCTTCGATAAATAATAATAAATAGCTAGCATTTATGTATGGATCAGGCACTGTGCTAAGTAAGCACTTTACAAATATTATCTCATTTGATACTCAGAACAACCCTAGACTGCAAATGCCATTATAATCTCTATTTTACAGTTGAAGAAACGGAGGCAAAAGTTAAGTGACTTGCCCAGGGTCACACAGCTAGCTACAGTCTGAGGCCAGATTGAACTCAGACCCAGAAACTCTCCCAAGTACCTCAAAGGAAATTCTGACTCTTTTGTTTAGTGTTTAAAGACTTCAGAATCTGGTTCCAACCTATCTTTTTTTGTTTGTTTGTTTTTGTTTTGTTTTGTTTTTGGAGGGGGGAAGGCAAGGCAATTGGGGTTAAGTGACTTGCCCAAGGTCCCACACCTAGTAATTGTGTCAAGTGTGTGAGGTCAAATTTGAACTCAGGTCCTCCTGACTTCAGGGCTGGTGCTCTATTCACTGCACCATCTAGCTGCCCCTCAACCTATCTTTTTTTTTTTTTAACAAATAAATAAATAGATACATTTTATTGTTATATTTTGTTTTTACATGGTCTAAATTTGTCACTTTATCTCTTCCTTTCCTCCCTCAGAGCCACCACATAAATAACTTTTTTTTAAAGATATAGAAGAAAAAAATCAGCAAAAACTAATCAACATATTGAAAAAGTCTGAAAATATATGCCCTGTTCCACACCTACGAACCTGCCACCTGTGCAAAAGCATGGACACAGGTCTTTTCAGCTATGTCGTTTCCCCTTGGCCCTTGTTCTTTGTAATTTTGCAACACTGACTTTCAGGAAGAGTCTGACTGGACTGAACAACAAAAAGAAATATCATTCTCGGGGCATTTTCCCGGGTTATCCCCGGCATGTCCAAAATTCTCTGGCGTCCCTTCCAGTCCCAGCTCAAACCCCGACCTCTACAACTAGCTTTTCCTTTAATGTTCGTGTGTTCTCTCTAATGATCACTTCCATGTTATCCTGCATATGTCCTGTTTTTCCAGAATTGTCGGCATCTTGTCTCTCTCCCCCATTAAGACTGGGAACTCCTTGAGAGAAGGGACTGTTTTTGTCTTTAGGAGGTTAATAAATGTGTATTGACTAACAGAAATTTGCTGTACTGAATGGGGCTGAAGAGAGTAGGTGTTTAATAAATGCCTGTTGGATGGTATTGTGTGGAACAGAAAAAAAGTGGAAGCTTAATAAATGTTGGTGGGCTTGTATGCAGCCCAACGTGCTCCATAAACGCCTATTGGATTACATTGCATGAGACTAGGTAGGTGCTTAATAAATTCCTGTTGGATTGCATTGTATGGGACAGAAGAGAGCAGGTGCTTAATAAATGCTGGCTGGCTTGTATGGAGCCCAAAAGAACAGGTGATTAAAAGATGTCTGTTGAGAACTGCATTGTATGGGGCAGCAAAGAGCGGGTACTTAACAAATAAATGCCTGTTGGATTGCACTGTATGGAACAGAAGGCAGTGGGTGCTTAATAAATGCTGGCTGGCTTGCATGGAGACCAAGAGAACGGGTGCTTAATAAATGTCTGTGGTTTTGTATGGGACAGAGAAGGTAGTCGCACAATAAGTGCCCTGTTGGATTGCATGGTATGGAACAGAAGAGAGGAGGGGCCGGGTGCGCGGGCAGGCGCTCTCCCCTCCCCCTCCCCGATCCCGGGGCGGTGGCCGGCGGGGTTCCCGGGCGGGCAGAGGACGTAGAACGGAGAAGGAGCAGCAGCCCCGGTTCGCTGGCTCGCCCGCAGGCAGGCTGGCTGACTGGCGCGCGGCGCATGCGCCCTGAGTCGGGGCGGGCGGGCGGGGGCGGCGGCGCGCGGAGGGGGAGGGGGCCGGTGGGCGGGGGCGGGCAGGGCGGCGCGTGGGGTTTCCCGAGGCTGCGGGCAGGGGCCCCCGCCGCGCCCATCGCCGATGGCTGGAGGGATCTGAGGGGCGGACGGAGGCGGCGGCTGCAGCGGCGGGAGCCAGGCCGGGCGCGCGAGGCCGGGGGCGCGAGGGCGGACGCGAGAGGACGAGCGCGAGAGCGGGAGCGCGAGCGGGAGCGGGAGCGCGAGGGCCGGGGCAGCGGCGCGAGCCGGGGCGGGGGAGCAGAAGCAGCGGCCTCGAGACACCCGCCCAGGACCCTCCGGCCGGCCGGCGGACCGACGGACCGACCGACCGACGGACTGACCGACGCCGACTGCGGGAGCCCCTGCCCGGCCCGCGGGAGCCCGGCCGGCCCGGCCCAGCCCAGCCCAGCCCCGGCGGCGGCGGCGGCGGCGGCGGAGGAGGAGGAGGACGCGGCCCAGGCCCCCAGGCCCCTGCAGCGGCGGCCGGAGCCCCAGCCCCGGGAGCAGGCCCCCGCCCGTTCATGAGCGACCCCGCCGAGGTAAGCGCCCCGCCCGGCCCCCCGCACCCCCGTCTGCGCCCCAGCGCGCTCGCGCGGGCCCCAGGCTCTCCGGCCTCGTGGGCTCCCCCCCCTCCCCCCGATCCGCCCCAGCCCCCACCCTGGGCGCGGGGCCCGGCCAGCCCCGCCCGGGCTGGCCCCTCCCCCCCCAGCCGCGGCGCCCCCCGGGCCCGGCCCCAGCATCCTTCCCCAGTGTCCCCCGCTTCCTCCCTTCCTCCTCCCGGGCTCCCCGCTGCCTGCAGCCATGGCCTGGGAGGGGGCTCGGGGCCGCCCGGCGGGGGGCTGCCTCCTCGGTAAAAATAGACGCTTTCCGAGGCCAAATTCCGTTTCAGCCCCTTTGCCCCCCCATCTCTGCCCCTAAGTGGGTGGGCTTGAGCTTGCGCGGCCCGGGGGGAGGAGGGAGGACTCCCGCAGCACCCAGTCTGGGGGCTCTGCTCTGGCTCCCCACGTCGGCGGAGCCTCGGAAATGGGCAGAGGCGAGGCTGGGAGCCGGAGAGCGGGGCTCGGATCCGAGTGCCGCCGTGTGCAGCCATGGGGGGCTGGGGGGTGAAAAGGGGGTGTCTGCCGCCGGCAAGCCCCGACCCCGAAAGCGGCTCCGCGATTCGGGGCGACAGGGGGTTTGCCGAAGGGGAAATGACTGGGTGCGATGGGAAAGCGTGCTCCCGGGGCTGGGACCATCTGTATTTCTGTGACTCTCCTCCCGCATCTGTTAGGGTGGTGCATGGAGCTGGATCTGTAAGATCATGGAGGATGTGTGCCAGAGCAGAGTAAGGGAGCGAGTCTCCATGGAAATCATTGCTGGAATATGGAGTTAAAAATACCCCAGTAGCCTATTGTGAAAAGTTCAGGATTCTTTTTAGAAAGTCAGGTTTTCTATAGCAAAAACGTTACTCCGGTTTTAAGTCAGTAAACAAAGGAAGAGGCAGCAGAAATACTTCGGAACCTGAGACGGCGAGTAGGGTTTCTTTGACAAGACCTTATCTTCTCCTCACCTCCCCCTCCTTTTTCTGGATTTTTTTTTAATAGAGGTTATTTCAGGATGCCCGTTTGTCACTTCTACGGTATTCGTGGAGATTTTAGCAGATGTGGCTTTAAAATTTTTGTAATAAAATCGCTTAGGACACAGAACACTTTAAAATGCATTTTCCCTTTGCCATTGACTTCCACGTTACAATTTTAGGTACCGAATGCATATTTAAAGAAGAGAGGAAGAATAAAATGAGGAAGCCGAGAACCTAGTAAACTGTTGGGTTGGGTGGTTTTTGGTTGCTGGTTTTTTTTTTTGGCTTGGGTGTTGTTTTTTTTTAGGCGGCTGACTAAAATGAGGGAGGGGATTTAAAACAGAAACAAAGAACTGGAATAAGTCAAGAAATAACACTTTACAGCGCTGGCCTTTTTAACCTCGGCAAAGATTTATCCCTCATTCTCGGTTTGTCTGCCAAGTAGAGCTGATTGAGAATACAGTTTTCTCTTCTGAGGCAGGAGGTCTGAGATGATAGGACTGCAAGCCCGTCAAAGGGTTCAGATCTCTTTCTCCAGCTAGCTAACAGACAGCATGGTTAGTCTGGGGGGCAGTTGTGGGGCCGAGCAGATTGCCCAGGCGGTGTGTCTGGGGGGAGAGTTCCCCCTCACCCTTGCTGTGAATGAATGGGTCCTTCTGTGCCTGGGCCCAGTAACTGCAACAAGATGGCGTTTCCACCCAGGCTGTAGCTTTCCCTTTTTCAGAAAGCTCCCTTCTCATCCCATCTTTACTAAATTACATTCTGGGGTTTTGTTTGTATTTTGCATTTGTTAGTTTTTCATTTGCATTATTTGAGAAGACTTCAAAAGAGAAGAAGGGAAGTGACTCAAGTGATTGGGTTTCTTCCTATTTTTTTTTAAGGGCTTCTCTTCAAACTGAAGACCAGTGGGAGGAGTAAATAGTTCAATTGACAATTCCACCTATAGATGGTAACGAGAACAGCTGATAATACGAATTTTTACCTCTTGCTGTATTCTTTAAACTGTTTTCTCTTTACAGTATCTGATTATTTTGTTCGAGTTAGCTCTTAAAATACTTTTATTAGCACAGAGCTTAGACGTGCTGAATTTATTGACAATACAAAAATAGAATTGTTTCCACCTAATCTACTTGTTGCTAGATCTTTGTTACTCATCTTTTGGGCAGCTTTATAAAAACCTTAAAATTGTGGTTGAGCTAACATGTTTCAGTGAAGGAATATGGTAATTGTTTATATTTTGTTTTGGAAAGGGAGGTGCGAAAGGTCACAGTTAAATAGCATCATAAGTTTTCTATAGAAGTAATGTGCCTTACTGATAGTTTGGGGAAGTTAGTGTACTTTCTATATTTTAAATTTGTTATATACAGCAAGGACTATGACATAAATCTGAAATAGTATTGGGTAGTAAAACAGCATTGCTTATCAACTTTATTGTTAAAGTAACCAATAATAGTTTTGAATATTTTCACAATTATAAAATGTTCAGGTTGACCCCTACTATCTGATATTCTTTTTTTAATTGCTTTTGCCAGATTAGTACAGGGTGCATAATGAAATGCAGAATCTTTTCTGGCATGGGTGGGTTAGATGCCCCCTTGTTTGAGAGTAAGGATTTAGGGGGTAACTTAGGAAAGGGGGGGAGAGATGCAGTGGGGGTGTAGAATCTCTAAGATGAACTAGTGTTTTTTAAGTAAAAGGGGGAGGGGGAGTGTGCAATTCAGTTTTAGCACTAGCATTTTGTGTGTTGGGGATGAAATTGATCTAGGCGTATTTTCCAAAGGACAGAATCAGGATCAATGGGTAGAAAGCTCCAGGAAGCCAGATTTTGACTCAGTATAAGAATTTTCCAATAAATTAGAACATCCCCCAAATAGAATGAGGGCTGTCTTTGTGAGGGGGGCCAGTCAACAAGAGTTTTTTTAGACTTGGGCTTCCATTGTTCAGGAATAGAGAACCTTGGACAAGTCTCTTCACCTTCTTAGACCTTTCTCTAACATGAAGGGGTTATGTTGGAGGATCTCTAATGTTCCCTCTGAAGCTTAAAAGTCCTCTGATTCTATTGCAGAGAGATTCTTGAATTAGACAAGGGGCTGAACTCAATCCATGGTGCCAAACTCAAATAGAAATGGACCCCTGCGGCTGCTTGTTGGTTTGGAAAACCGCAAATTAATGTTATATTTATTTTTTATTGTTAAATATTTCCCAATTACATTTTAATTTAATCTGGTTCTGACCAGACTTGGGAGGTTGGAGCAGATCCTGCTCACTGTGAGTTTGAGTCTTCTCAGCTAGATGGTTTCCAAGATGATCGTGACTCTACTTACACAGGAATTCTTTGAAGGCTAAGACTTTGGAAAAGCAAAGTAGCATTCTGTATTTGTAATTCAAACGGCTTTATTTGTCCTTGCTTACTAGCACCAACTCATAGGTTAGTGGGTAGCATCTTCTTTTTGAAATCTAATGCCCAGTGTTAGAAGTTCGTTGACATTTTGCTGATATCAAATCACTGCTTTTGTTAAGGAAATTGGTCCTGACCCTTCAGTTTAAAGCTTGAAGAATTCGGTTTCTTCTAGTTGTGTCCTTTCAGTTGTTTCTGTCATCTCTGACTCTTTGTGACCCCATTTGGGGTTTTCTTGGCGAAAATACTGGAGTTTGCCATTTTCTTCTCCAGCCCATTTTACAGATGAGGAAACAGGCAAACAGGGTGAAGGGACTTGCCCAGGGTCACATAACTAGGAAGTGTCTGAGGTCAGATTTGAACTCAAAGTCTCCCTGACTCCAGGCCCAATGTTCTCTTTCCACTGCACCACCTAGCCGCCCTCTTCGTATGTGTACATACCTGTTTAGGAAAACTATATCATGTTTGTGACAGATCTGCCAGCCTAGAAAGGCTTTGAGCCCAGCAATGGACTGTGTGTCTATCATCTGAGGACCAGCTTTTTCCCAAGTTTGGAGGCTCATCACTAGAAGGTTGGTTTCCAAGTGATGGTTTTTTGGGGGACCATCTACTAAAGTATAGAGAGGTTGTGATATGCTTCTGTACATGCTGATGAAATGATGGAGCCTTGAAGGAAGTATCCCTGTTTATGCAGTATCTGATTTTACAACTTTTTTCATTCTTTTCTCATGATCATAGATTCTTGCTGGATTGCAAGTCTGAATCTGTCTAATAAATTCACATTAAAATTGTTCTGTATGAGCAGTGTAGCTTCATATTACAGTGGTCATATGTCACCATGCCTTGCATTTAGTAGATATTTAATGTTATTAAAATTTTCACCAGAATTTAGAAATTGTTAGTAACATTTATTTATAGCTTCTCAAAAATTGTAAAATTAGTTATTTTTAAACAGTTGTTCTTTTCACTTCTCTTAAAGGGTATCATTTTCCCTTGGAAAAAGATAACTCCAAGATACTTTATAGAATGAGACCGTGTCTGTCTGAATTATCTAATTAGGTTGACTTACGACAGTCTATATCTTATTGAGTAATGCTGATATTTTATTTTAGTATTACAGTATTGGCATTATATGTTCGTCTGCTTCAAAAAATTGTTTTTTTCCTGCCCTGATGAGCTTGGCTCATGTTGGTCTCTAAATTGGATTAAATTCTTACTGACAGTGGACTCTTAGCTTTTCAGCTTTAGTGGATTGGTAATTGATATTCTCAGTATTAATATCTAGATTTGGCCATATGGCATACTATATTATTTTAAAGCCTTTAGCTCTGGTTAAATTTTGACAAGACCAAAAGCAAAAATCTTGTGGTCTTGTGAATTAGTATTAGACAACCACATCATCTTTGGGCCAAAAACATTGTCTTAGAAAATCTGGTGTTGGTTTCTTTTGATATTGCTTCAGATAGATAGACATGGAGCATTGACAGATCAGAAAGTGTAAAATATGCTGGTGATGAATTATCAGGTATTTATGTCAATGATTCTAGACCTGCAAAAAAGTCTTGACAGACCTCTGCTAAAATGGAGCTCAGAAGTATGTCTGTAACTCACTGGAGAGAGCTTTCCGATTTTAAAAGTCACTAAAATTAAAATCTCCAAAGTATAGCTTCACCATAACTGATTTTGGACAAGGGATAGGATTTAAGAGCTGAGTTTTTGTAGAAATTTTGAGTCAGCTATGGATTAGTAAATATTAAAAGTTTTTTTTAAAAAGCTTTAAGCTGTCCAGTAAGCAATGTCTCTATTGGGTATCACAGTGATCAAGTCAGTGTTGTTAATATTTTTTTTCTTTTAAACAACTAAAATATTATTCATTTTTAGTAAGACTTGTTTGTAGAATCCTATTGATTTAAAAGACAAAATCAAGCTTCTCTGAGGCATTATCAAACAGATTATACATCTGAAACTGCCTTACCTTTGATAAAGGGTTTTTCTATCTTAAAAATGAATTAGTTCAAGTTGAGAGAATACTTAGAATGTGAAGTTGTCAGCATTCCAAACCTAGAACATTCAGAGTTGTAAAGTTTTTTATGTCATATTGTACTTACTTAGATCGTGTGTCTTGTTTTCTTTGGCATATACATGTGTATATAGATGTGTTTTCCTAGCTTTGTCCTGGCATATCTGGCAAAAGGATAGGGCAGCTATAAAATATGTGCCTGTTGGGTATACCAAAAACTATCTGTGTGGTAACTTCTCTATAGCTTTCAGTTTTAGGGAAAGCTATAATTTCATAAAAATAACAATGCTAGTATATATCACCCTTTGTTCTGTTGGACATCTATTTTATATTTGATAATTGAAAGCTTTTTAAAAAATAATCCACATAATTAGGGATTTTAATTCAGATATGTGAGCTCCTGTATACTATATATTCTTCTGTATTAGTCGAAGGCTCAGTTTCTTTATCTTTAAAACAATGAAATCGGAGTAGATGGTCTCAAAAGATCCATTCCAAATATAAAGTCATGTGATTTCTACTTCCACAACCCAACGTTTATTCCTCATTCCTTTTAGTCCTGCCCTCCTCAGTTTTCCTCTTCCTCATTTTTTCTACAGTTGTTGAACGTTCACTTACCTAGATTCTTCATTGAGTTTCTGAGTTTAGCATTCTCCATTATTATATTTTTGTCACATAAATAGCGGAACTTTTAGAAAAAGCCCAGAGAGAAGGCTGTCTGTTCCAGGCAAGGTTGGGGGACAGCCTGAGTACAGAGAGGAGGAAATAGAGCAGGTTAGCTGGTTTGGTGGAAGGTAGGGAAGGTGATGGAATCATCAGGAAAAAGGAGTGGGTGACACAAGATGTGACACAAGAACGGACAAGACCTAGCAGCTAATCGATTAAAGGAGATGAGGGAGAAAAAGTTAAAGATCACTGGGATTGGAGCATGGGTCAAGTGGTCTGCAAAAGGCAGTGTCGTTCACTGAAATAGGGAAGACACTTAGCAAATACTTTATGCATGAATGAATGAATGAATGAACATTTTGTCCCACTTAGTCTTAAAAATTTTTAGGTAGAAATTGTCCAGTACCTCTAAATTCTGGGAAAAAACCCAGAAATTTTAAGTGTTTTCTATCATAGCAGCAATACTTCATTTTAAGAAAAGCTTTCTGAGTTACAACAAACAATACTAAAATAATATTAGCTACTATGATCCATCAAATGTTAGCTCTCTTAGTGTATGTAAGCATTTTTTATAAATCAGTAAAAAAAAAAACACCTTTTTGGAGATGAGGAACTGATAAATTTGTAAGTTGAACTATTAAGAGAAATGAAAGTAAAACATCCTTAAAATTATATTTTCTATCAGCAGGAACATTCAGTTGAGGTATAGTTTTAGAGGGGAGACTGCTTATAGTGAATTAAACCTGTATTACTTTTAAAACTCAACAATATACACATTGAAACTTCATAAAGTAGTGTTTACAGAATTTTGTTTAAAAAGTCAGGAAGAGGATGGAAAATATTATTAAAAATGTAATTTTCCTATTCTAGTGTAAAAATGAGTGCCGTGTATATGGTAGGAGAAAACTCTGTAACTTTTTGCTATAGAAAGAAAGCCTACAGAAACTTTGCCTTTTATCACCCTACTCTCCCATTAGAGTGTAAAATATTCAGAAATTTTGAAGGCATGGGGGGGGTATTTTTGAGGGGTTAGAGGGAAGAGTAAGGATAGTATAGAGGGATTGAAATTTTGTAGGTAAGTTTTTAGCAAAATTTAACACATTATCTCATATCAAAGTTATTTTCTTAGCTCAGTCAAGTAAAAAGATGTCATGTATTGTGTAGCACTTAGATTTCAGGGTAGTTTCCCATTTTTCCATTCATCCTCCCAGCTTTCTAAGCAGAATGCTTAGTATTATTCCTTTTTACAGGTTGAGAAACTCCTCGGGTTCAGTGGTATGGATGAGGCAGCAAATACGTTCTGTAGAAAAAACACAAGATGGGCAGTCAGAAGAGCTGGGCTTCCCTGTCAGCTTGGCCTGTTTATTTACTAGCTGTGAGACCTTAGGCAAGCCAGTGGTGTTCTCTGGGCCTCAGTTTCCTTGGCTGCAAAATGAGAAAATAAGTTTTTTGATGGCAGGGACAGTTTTTTGTTATTGGCAAGTCAACAAACATTTATTTAGTGCCTGCTGTGTGTCAGGCAGTGTGCTAAGTGCTGGTGATACAGATAACAGTAAAAAAACAGAACAGACAACTGTTCCTGTTCTCAAGGAGCTCGAAGGTGTGATGGGGAAACAACATGCCAACCAGTGTATACACACAAGGTGCACTCGGGATGAACTGGAGATAACCTCAGAGGAAAAGGCAGCAGCATCGAGGGGGCCTGGAGACGACTTCTGGTAGAAGAAGATGTGGAGAAAACCAGGGCAGCCAGAAGGCAGAGATGATGTCCCTGGCAGGTATGGTAAGTGCTTGACGAATGCTGGTGGACGATAGCAGTCTGGAGCAAGGATTCTGAACCTGGGGAATCTGAACTTGTTTTTTAAAATAGTAGGTTGATAACTTCTATTTTAGTAGAACTTGTTTCTTTTGTAATCCAGTGTGTTTTATTTAAAACATTCTGAGATGGTAGCCATGGGGCTCACCACACTGACAACAAATGGGGTTCTTGACACAAAAAAAGGTTAAGAACACTTCATCAAGATGATTACAGATGTCCCCTTCTAGTTCCAGATCTTGTTATTGGAGGTCACGCAGCTTGCAAGTGGCTAGCCAGGACCAGAGTCCTGAGCTTCAAACTACTTGGTCACTGTCCTTTCCATCACCCAAGCTGTGTGATAAAATTATATTTGCTATAATTTATTTCTATAGCAGCTGTAAGTTTGCTAATGTAATTTACTGTTTTGTTATAAATGTAAGTTAATGAATTTCAAGGAATAGAGAGCATGTTTTGAGTTTTGTTTTTGTTTTTTAAAGCAATTGGGGTTAAGTAACTTGCTCGAGGTTACACGGCCAGTTATTTCTGGGTGTGGTGAGTATCAGAGCCCAGATTTGATCCCAGGTCATCCCGACTCTGGAGCTGGTGCTCTTACTCACTGAAGCCACCTGGCCGCCCCTCATGCTTTGAGTTTTGGCAATTTAAACCAGACCTTAACTTCGATTTCCCATGTTCAATTTAGATTCCTCTGTCCTTGACCTTTTGAGCAATCAGTGCAGTAAGTTTCTCATTTTTAAACTCTTCAGCAGAGGACACAGGGCCAGAGGCCCACTACACTCCCAAGTGCTGACCAGACCAGGTTAAAATTGAATGGGAAATATTTAACAAATTAAACAAATATACAATAAAATGTGGATAATGTTACATTTTTAAACTAAGTCAATATGCAGCCCAAAAGGATCCATATGTACTCTTGGTTGGCCCCTGTTTCTATTTGAGTTGGACAACCCCTGCTCTATGGGAATAAAAGTATAATAGGGCCAGTGGTCATTGCTTTCCTGTTCTTTTCAGGCCTATTCAGGAAGGCAGAACTGTGTCCTTCAACATGATCAAAAGTCTTAGGTGGAAATGCTCTGGTAAAGAACAGTGAAAATGACAAAAGCAAAGCATTACTTTCACTTTCTCCTTTTAGAGGTGTGGGATGTTAGTTTTTGTCACAGAGAAACTCTGATGACTTGAGTCACAACTTTTATATCAGGCTGACTGATATTAGGTGGGTTCTGTCAGAGCTTACAGCCTTTCTGTCCATCAATTATCACTTCTAGCCATATAAACATCTCATCTTTTCTGGTCATACATCTCTGTGATGACTTTTTTTTTTTGCACTTTCTTATGTACACAGAGTTCTAGAGGAAGATCCCACAAACTGGGTTGGACCCCCGTGAAAGATTGATGGGAGTATACAAGCAGTGGTCACTTAAGATGAAAGGGCATGGATCATGCCTTTTATACTGTTGGCAAAGGAGATGAGCGTTGAGATCAGATTATCAAGATAAAACCAAATAGCAATTTATTAATACATATCAGTTTTAAATTTATCATTCTTTTAAAATTATAATTCTCAAACTTTTCAGTGTTTTAGACAAAAAGTCACCCCCAAAAGGCTTCCCCTCTGCCAAATTTCTGTATCACCCCTCTACCCTCCAATTACATTTACTCTGTCATTGATTCTTAGGACAACACTTGGGATATGTAGAAAATTAGTGCAGGCCAATTTCCTATTGAGAGTTGGAGGCCCAGTTGATAGATTTGACAGAGAATAAGAACTTGCTTATTGAGTATTATAACCCTCTACGGGTTTCCCTTCTGCAACAAGTTCATAAATCAAATTCCTGGCTTCCTTCGAGGCTCTAGTTTTTCTTTGTTCAAGCTAAGAAAAAATGGTGATAATAATGGATTGAACAGGTATGATCACAATACTGTTCAGCCTTCAGTTTTGCTGTTCTTTTTTATGGGTATTTCCATTTCAGTCTCCATTTTGGTCCCTTGTGCTTCTTTGCCACCCAATACAATCCAGTATAATTTTATACTATATTGAGATATAGATTTCTTGAGAGACAGATTTTAGAAATTCCCAATGCTTCATTAACATAAAGTTTAAAGACTGTTTTAAAAGGAAATTACAGATTTCAAATTCAACAAACATTAAATGTCTATCATGTAGGATGTCCTGGGGAAGAAAAAGATTATCTTGTAAAAGGAATTGCCTTAATGTCCTGCCCTTACAGAAATTACTGTCCTGTATAGGGATATGACATACATCTACAGAAAACATTAGAACATAAGATTATAATAGAGATATGGTGGGGAAAAGCACTTTTAATGCAGGGGGGATAGGAATGAGAAAATAAGGAAGAGGTTTTATGGAGGAGAATAGCCTTGGCACTGTGGGATAGGATGTCATCAAATGGCCATGGGGAGGAAGGGGGGTGGTAGGTGGTCTTTGCTTTCATGGAAAGTTGCACAAGGACAAGCATGAAAGGGAGAGAATAGGTTGTGTCCAGGGGATAAGTCCAATTGGACTGAATCAGAGTGCATGGGGGAAGGAAGGTGAGAGTAAGCTAGAAGGGGGGGGGGTGCAATCTGCTGTATCCTGGACGACTCTTGAGTGACCTCTCTGAGAAGTTTGAGTTTTCTCTAGGCATTTGGGGTAGCATTAACAGGCTTATAGCAGAACAGTGAGGTGATCTGCTCACCAGGAACAGTTGTCAGTGAAAGGCAGATTGGTTGTGGTGGGGAGATGAATTAGGCTATTTTAATGTGATTGTCTAGGGTTCTAGGTGGGTCATAAGAACTTCTTCACAAGGTTATTGGCAGTGTCATTAATGAGGGAACAAGTGTGAGGGGGATTGCATCTCTGTACATCCCCACCCATATCATTGTCCTGTAATATGGCATTGGCACCTTAGGGTACCATGATGTGCTATAGATGACATTGCATGACTCTTACTGGGCGTTGACTATTGTAAAGTACTCTTTTGACAGACTCAGCTAGAATCATCCTGTATGTTTTGGTGAATTTTTTTGTGTATTGGATTCGTATCCTTAAAATGACCATGTCCAAAGGAAGTTTGATATGAGGGAAGCAAATAGCTTGAATTTACTATAGGATTTAAATAATAATTTCATTTTGTGTTAAAAGAATATGTAAATTATTTTGCCTAATATCCATTTTAATAGGACAGTGAATTTGGATGGCAAAAGAATCTTTAAACTTTCTTCAATTGTAATATCCATATTCTGTTTGTTTTATACCAGGCACACATATGTAGGTGTTAGTCCATCATCACATGAGAAAAATTGCTGTGTTATGTTTCATCAGTTGTAAAAAGGATATATATGTACTGTTCACAGTCTCAGCAATTATATTCAGGGGGAAATGTGATGATGGGGGTTTATTTTTGAAGGTAATGCTACTATCATTAGGTACTTTGAATTAGTTTTTTAGTAATGGTAGTTTTATGATGACCTAACAGTCTACCCTAGAACCTAGTTCTTTGAGACCACTGGCAAGAATGTAAGATGGCATGCCAGGTTTGAGTACTGTTTCTAAGCCTTTTGGAATAAAATCTATAACACTTATACATATTAACACCATACTTTAAACCAGTGGTCTCCAAAGTAGGGGCCATGTTCCCCTCAGATCCCATTACCTTAGCCGCAAGAATTATGTGATCAGCTATAGTCTCACTCCACCTTTCCTGAGATAGTCAATTCTAGGTCTGTCTTCAGTATGATTATCACTCACTATATAGTTCAGCACTCCACCCCACCCTCACTGCTAGTGGAGGGGTAGGGAGATGAGGAGGGGGTGTTGACCTCTCCTGTTTATAACCTAAATTTAGCTCAGGCACATCCCTACCTCATCTGGGACCAGAGGCCCGCCATTCCCTCTTTTCTTCTCCTAACCCTTCCTATTTCACTGGGAAAGAGTGAGTGAGTAGTCCAACATCAGCAGGCATGGATGAATTGTGTGCTGTGTCTTATTACCTTATCTTTTCCCACAAACTCATCCCACTCCCAAATTTCCCTGCTGTTTTAAGGACATCACCACACCCAGGCTCACAACCTTGGTACTGTTAATTCTTCACTCTTTATCTTACACATCTATTCAGTGGCCAAATTGTGTTGTTTTCTACCTCTGTGATGTTTCCTCTATAATTGTTGAGTTTGATTTTTCAGCTGAAATAGATTTGCTAAGTTCTTTGATTATGAAATTCTATATATTAGGTAACTTTATGATGAGAGCTGGCATTAGAATGTTGAATCATCTAGTAATAATAGCTAACATTTATATAACATTTTTAAGATTAACAAAGCACTTGATATTATTTCATTTGACCCTCACAGCAACCCTATGAGGTGGATGCTATTATTATCCCCATTTTACAAATGGAATAATTGAGGCAGAAAGGTTAAGTGATTTGCCTACCATAACAGCGAGTAAGTGTCTTATGCAGAATTTTAACTACAGTCTTCTAGACTCTAAGATTCTCGCACTTTTTTTTAAACCGTCAAGCTATAATAACAGTGGTATGAGTTGAATTTTTGTGTTTTTTTAAGCAATTAATATTTGCTGACATATGTCAGTTATGTCTGAAAAACTTTATTTCCCCTTTTGATCTATGAACTCCTTCCTATTTGTATATCTGCTTTCTCTCTTAAAATAAGTTTTTAAACTAATCAAAAAAAAAATCTGACCGTATATGCCATTTTTCACATTCATTCATAGGCTTCCAGAAGCCTTTCTCATATCTCTGCTTTGAGGCCCTACTTGGTCACTATAATTCCACAGCATTTTGTTTTGATTATTTTGTTATTTTTCTTTCCATTTATGTTGTTACAATTACAGTAAGTATGGTTTTCCTGGTTCTGCTTACTTCATTCCTCATCAGCTCATATCTTCATGCTTCTCTCTAGTCATTGTAGTGTTTCTTCCTGTAATATTCTATTATAGTCATGTACTATAATTTGTTTAGCCATTCTCCACTTGATGACCATTGTCATTGTTTCTAGTTCTTGCTACTATTAAAAGTACTTATATAAATGTTTTGGTGTATGTGAGGCTTTTCTTATTTGTTATTAACTTCCTTGGGGTATATACCTAGCAATGAAATCTCAGCGTCAGAGAATAGAGATCTTTAGTCATTTTCTTCATATTAACACCAAAATGATTGGACCAGTTCATAGCTCTAACCAATATTAGTGTGCCCATCTTTCCACAAGCCCTCTGTCACTGACTATTGTGATCTTTTATCATATTAGCTAATTTGCTAAGTATGTGGTAAAAACTTAAGGGTATTTTGATATGCATTTTACTTACTGTTAATGATTAGAAACTTTCTTTCCTACTGTTGTTAGCAGTACTCAAAAGAATTGCAAACTAACTTCATATCCTTTGACTTGTGTTGGGGAATAGTTTTTGTTCTTATATATTCTGTTAGTTTTTTTGTGTATCAGACCCTTTTAGGAGATTTTGAGGCTGCTAGGGGGCTGGAGTTCAGGAAGACCTGAGTTCAAATTTAGCCTCAGACACTCACTTGTGTGACCCTAGGCAAGTCAGACTTGACTAAACAACAAATCAGAGATTCTGGTAGAAAGATTTTTCCTATTCAGCTAATTCCCTTCATATCCTAGTTGTGTTAATTTTGTTCATATAAAAGCATTTCATTTGTATGTAGTTGAAATTACCTATTTTATTTTTTGTAATTTCTTCTTTTCCCTTGTTTGGTTAAGAATTCATTGCCTATTCATAGCTGTGAGAGGTCTGTGATTTTGTCTAATTTTTTTACAGTATAAGTCTTTATATTCAGATCACATAACTGTTTTATTGACTACTTTCCAGTATTTCAATAAAAGGTAAAGGTGCATGTACTCAGTATGTCTGATAATGTTCCACTAATTTTAGATTTTTAGTGGATGTTTGCCACTGTGGAATGTGAGGCCCTCCAGAATCTCCTGTGGATTACATGAAGCCTCAAAACATTGAAGAACTTTCTGGGAAAAGATTGGTAATTTCAAATGACCTAGTCATCCACATAGGAAAGAACAAATGGATGAAAATTGTTGATTTTGCTGATTTCAACATTCACTTGGATGGATAGCCCATAGAACTTGTCCATCATTTTGTGTATCCAAGACAGTATAGACCAAGAATTGGGAACCTGTGGCCTCAGGGCCACATGTGGCCCAGGTCCTTTGGTGTAACCTTTTGACTAAGTCCCCAAGTTTTACAGAACAAATCTTTTTATTAAGGTAATTTGTTATGTGAAGTTTGTATTCAATCAAAGGGCTACGCTTGAGGACCTTGAGACCTTCCCCACCCTTGGTATAGACAGACAATAGTAGATGAAGGACAAATAGTATAGAAAGACTATGGATTGGGCTGAGATTTGGACACATGGAGAAAAATGTACTAGATTCTCTTCAGGAAATTGCAGTTAACTTTCCTCAAGCATTCCATGAAATTAAAAGGCACGTCTTTTTAATACCACCTTCTCTTGGTATTGCCCTATGGCATTGAGATGAATACAGTGGCTTCCAGAGAATTAACAACGAGAATCATAGAGAGCAGCAGAGTGGCACGTGGGAGATATGATCAAGCTGCAACAAAAAAATCAGTGAGATAATCTGAACAAAAGTGAAAAATATTAAGGAATTGTATGATTGGAAGAGAAAATGGTCTGATCCCATGGTAAGAATGAAGGATAAAAGGTAGGTAGTTGGCATACAACCTGAAACCTCTAGCACATTTGGGTCCCCTCCCTCCAGCTAGTCATATGGTCGAATATGGACAAGACTCATGCAGGATGGGTTGTTAATTGCCAAAAGCATAACACTAGTATTGTTCCCAAAGTTAAAAAGTCAATTAAGCAAAATTAACAGGAGTGCCAATTGTAGAAGTAGCATCAGTCAAGAAGGGTATTTCGAGCACTGACTGAAGTTCTCTAATAGAATTTAAAGAGTGAACATAAGAGCAAAATTGGAAAATGTCAAGTCACTGATTGTTAATATGATTGGAAAAGGTGGAAATCAGTTCAAGCAGAGATAAAAATAAATGTCAGGTGAGAGGATTAGACTCTGAAGTTTGTTAGGAAGTCTTTTTTTTTTTTTCTTTTTGGAGGGAGGGAGGCAGGGCAATTAGGGTTAAGTGACTTGCCCAAGGTCGCATGTCTAGTAAATGTTAAGTGTCTGAGACCAGATTTGAACTCAGGTCCTCCTGACTCCAGGACTGGTGTACTATTCACTGTGCCACCTAGCCACCCCTAGAAAGGCTTCTTGAATAGTAAGCTACTCCCTCTGAACTGTGTCACTTCCACTTCCGCCTTCATCCATACATCCTACCCAAAGGAAATTTGAACTCCTCCCCAGGAAATACCCAGGAACCAAGCCTTCTTATCCCAGCCACCAGTTCCAAACCATGCCTCCATGCTTACCCTCCCACCCCTCACCCCTTCCAGTTCTCTTTTTTGTGTTATCTTTCCTTGCTAGAATGTAAGCTCCTTGAGAGCAGGAACTTCTTTTTAGTGTTTGTATCACTAGTAAGTGCTTAATAAATGCTATATCTAGTAAGATTAAAGAAATTGTCAACAGTTCATGACCCAAAGAATGAAAAAGGTATACTGTGTGAGTATGTAACTCTTGATACTAACATAAACTACACTGTAAAGTTATTCGTGTCATACAGTGGAGAAATAATGAGGTGTAGTGATTAGAGTCCCGCCTTTGAATTAGAAGACCTAGGTTCAAGGTCTACCTCTTACAAAGAATTAGTTTTATGATCTTGGGCAAGTGGCACTTATGATAGTGAGTTGAGAAGGATTTATACACCAAAAGTTCCCTAAATCAATTATCTTATTATACTGCACCTCAGAAGAAGTCTCAGGTGGCATGGAAGTTTAAAGTCAAGATTTTTATGTTCACGAGACAGTTAGGTGGCACAGTGAATAGAGCACTGACTGGAGTCAGGAAGACCTGAGTTCAAATTTGGCCTCAGACACTTGACACGCTTTGTAGCTGTGTGACCTTGGGCAAGTCCTTAATGCCAATTGCCTTGCCTTCTCCCCTCCAAAAACAAAACAAAAGATTTATGTTTATCTCCATCACTCAGGTATGGAAAATGGCAGGTCACTTTTAACATCTCCAACCTTTACTTTCCTCTGTATGTAAAATGAGGATAATTTAAATTAACTACTTGTCTTGCAGGGTTGTTGGAAGGAAGATGTGTTGCAAACCTAAAAGTGCTACATAAACATGTTAGGACAATCATGTCATGCAGTAGATAAGAGTGCCAGGCCTGGAGTTAGGAACGCTCATCTTCCTGAGTTCATCTGTTCTCAGACACTTCGCCCTGTTTGCCTCAGTTTACTCATCTGTAAAATGAGTTGGAGAAGGAAATGGCAAACCAACTTATCTATCTTTGCCAAGAAAACCCCAAATGGGATCTCAAAGAGTCAGACATCACTGAAAATGACTGAACAACAAACATGTTATAGGAAGATGGATATAATCAACTTAAGTTCTTAGTGGTAACGAGGAAAGTAAATTCAAGCACATCCTCTATGCCCAGGCGCGGTAGAGGTATTTTTGGTCTCCATTTGCCTGTAGCAAAATATTTGTAACCCAAATCTAAGGTAAATTTAGGGAGATTACATTTTTAAAATGGGTAAATTGGGAAAGTCTTTGTGTAAATTGATGCATTTGAATTTGGCTTTGTAGGAGTTCCAAAAGATAAGAGTGATGAGGGAGAGCATTCCAGGCAGTTGAGATAGTAAATGGGATGTCCTGAATGCCATGTGTTTTGGAAGGGCAACAATGTGGCAGTTGAATCACTGAGACAGGGAATATCCCTGAAACTTCTTGAGATATGCTTTAGGAAAACTTAACACATTAACTTTATCTGACTATAAGCAATGTACCACACCAATAGGCTCCCATCTCTGCAAAGAAAAAAGGGAGGTGCATTGTCTCATTTTTTTCTTTAAGGAAAAGTTTGGTTAGATTCATGCAGGGTTCAATTTGGAGTTGTGCTCATTTACATTGCTATAGTCTGTGTGTGTATTTTCAATCTCTTCTCCATTCATGGAAGTCTTATCAGCCTTCTGAATTCCATTTCTTTTTTAAGGCCCAGTAACATTCTATTACATTCATGTACTATTTCCCAGTCAGTGGGCTTGTTTGCATTTTTTTGCTACTACAAAAAATGCTGCTTTTCTTTCATTTTTAACCTCCTTGGGTGTATGCCTAACAATGGGATATCTGGGTTATTTTAATCATAGTTACTTTAAAGAATGATTGGTCAAGTCACTCTTTTGAGTGTATGTGTATGTGTTTGGGTTTTGTTTTGTTTTGTTTTTTTGGAGGGGGGAAGGTAGGGCAATTGGGGTTAAGTGACTTGCCCAAGGTCACACGGCTAGTAAGTGTTAAGTGTCTGAGGCCAGATTTGAACTCAGGTCCTCCTGACTCCAGGGCCAGAGCTCTATTCACTGCGTCATCTAGCCACCCTGATAGTCACTCTTAACATGAACGTAATATTCCATCATGCAGCCAGGGTAGGAGGCACACTTTCCTCTCTTTCCCATTGGAGTGCCAGTGAACCTGGTGGATCAAGTGCCACAGGGTAGCCTTTTTCCCCAGCTTTTCTCCCCATGTCCCTATCACTACTTTTGAAGAAAATCTAGAATCCTTGTTATATTCGGATCTGAGATCTACCTACCTTGAGATAGAGGCCTTAAAAGTAGGGAAGGCCTCTACCCCACCTCAACGCAGCTTTTCTCACTGCTTGGATGAGCAAGGAATTAATTCTTCCACTAAGATGGAGGACGTCTAAGCTCCTTATTATCTGCCCTGCCACTGTCACCCAAAGGTCTTTAGTTAGGCCTTGCTGTCTACCTGCCTCTCTGTCCTCCAGATCTCTTGGGCATTGCCATCTGATCTGCTAATGGTTCCCTAAAGACCTTTCCCTTGCCATCTGCTCTGCTACTGTACCCTTAGGACTTGTGAGCCTTTCCATCCACCCTGCAGCAGAACTGTATTGAATGTTTTGTGTCTCCTAATTAGAGTGTGGATTCTTTGAGCAGGGGATCTCACTTTTCTGTTTGTATCTCCAGTGTTTAACACAATTATTGGCACATAGTAAGCATTTAATAAGTGCTTTTTCATTCAATAATCTTTTGCCTTTTGCTGAATAAAATAGTATTATTTTGTTATATTAGTAATCCTAAAGTATTCATCTGTTCATTAGTGATATGGAACAAACCTTTATATATTTTCTTAACAAAAAATTGTTATAGATACTTTTTTTTAAATGGTGCTCAGATTATCCCCTGTATTCCTTCCCTTCTCCCAATCCCACCCCACTGTCTCTCTTCTAAAAAGAATTTTGTGGTTTAAAGGAGGAAGTGGACTAGTCTTGTTGGATCTCTTTGTGGAGCCAAGTTTCTTCTATATACTTTTCCAGCAATTGGTTTTGATTGTTCTGTGGTGGTTTTTTCTGTTTACATTGTTGCAGTTGTAATGGCTTTAAGTTCTTTTGAGAACTTAAGGTTCTTCTCTTTTGAGGACTTATCCATTGGGGAATAATAGCTTTTGGTCTTAGATATTTGTGTTTCTGATTTATCTTGGTTATGAACCATTTATTAGAAACATTTGATGCAAAAATTTTTTTTTCATCCTAATGTCCCTGATTTTTGTTTCTGGAAAAACTTTCCATTCTCATGTAATTGATCCTTTGTAATTGCCTCTGTCTCCTGTTTGGTTAGGAGCTCCCCTCCTCCATGTAACTATGAAAGGTACCTGTTCTGGTTCAGTTCATGTAGCCATTTGGAACTTTCTGTATACTATGTGGTGTAAGATGTTGGTAAATCTGATTTCTGCCAAACTCCTTTCCAGTCCAGTATCCCAGCCAAATTAATACTCTTAAAGTATGCATCTGACTGTGTCACTTTCTTGTTCAAGAAACTTTTATGGTTCCCATTTTACTCGGGATAATTAAAGCATCTTACACTTTCTCTCTAGGTGATTTCACAGTATTCTTCCTCTCCCCCTCCTCCCCCCCATACATTGACACCTATTACCATTTCATAATATCTAATTGATATTAGTCAGGTGTCATAACAAAAGGACCCAAGGATTCTAAAAATCAAGACTAATCAGAACCTCCTACTGTGTCAGACAGATGCTGTTCTGGGTATTAGGGACACAGAGACAAATGAAATGACTTCTGCCCCTGTGAACTTAGATTCTAAAATGAGAAACAGCATGTACCCACATAATAAATGTAACATGTATACATGGTAGATAAAAAGCAATTTGAGGACATTTGTAGCTGGGGGAATCAGGAAAGGCCTCATACTAGAGAGAAGTAGCACTTGAGCTGAGTTTTGAAGGCAGTGGAAGATCCCAAAAGGGAAAGCTGTGGTAGGCAACAGCAACACTGGTATAGAATATGAAGTCATTTGTAAAACCCTAGAGGAAAGGATAGTGAGAGATCATGAGCCTGATTGCCTCATAAAACAGTGAAGAGCAATGGATGGAAAAATCATCCATGAAAAGTCAATCTGGAGAACATTTGTGGATGCAGTTGGAAAGAGAACAACAAACAGAAGAAAGATGGAGAAAATCTGTAGGTTTTTGTAACAAATTCTTTACTGCCATGAGCAGTGGAGTCCCAGTTTTTTATCATAGGCCCATATGTACTTACAGAGAAAATTGGAATTACCCGGAAGATGACAGGGATGAGAGCTGCCAGACTGGGCAAAGTATACATAGAGGACACACTTTTGAAAGCATTAGTGGACTGATTCTCACGGTATATGAAGGAGAGAAGGATTAACATGCATGGGGAAGGAGGAATTTCAGACTTTAATACTACAAAAGGATGACTAAAGAACATAACTTTTTATGAGGAAAATCTACACACACACATCTGGAGCATCATGGATGAAGGAATTAGCAAAAGAAACAGGGAGGGCTTACAGTAGCAATGTCCCACATTAGACCACATCCTCTTGGAGCATTGGTGGTACTGGACCTGTGATTTCATTGGTACAGGGAAGTCCCAGTGAAGAATCCCCACAAAGTTTCTTCTAGTGCAGATTTGTATCTGCTCTTCAGTTTATAATCTTAGACATTCCCTAGGGCATTGAGAGATTAAGTGACTTGCCTGCCTGGGGTCACAGCCTATTATAAGTCCATTGGAAATTGAACCCCAACTCTGTGGCTGACTCGGTATCCTTTCTGCAGTTCTGACACTTTAAACCACACCTGAGCACCACAAAGTAAATTAAAAGTTAAAGATATGACAAGATTCTACTGTTCTTATTTCATGACTTTTTTTAAGCATTTGAATTGTTAGAAATGAATGAAAATACATTTGTTAAGCACTTAACAATGTGCTAAGTTCTTGTTGAATCAAATTCAGTCAAGATTTCTTAAATACACAGGTTTTTAAAGCTTTGAATCAAACCTTTCTTCACTTGGGTAGGTCTTACATTTGATTACAGGGAGGTGAGCATTTTATATATTGACTAGTTTTTGTTTATTTGCCTTAATACTTGTCTTCTCATTGGTGATGAAAGGAAATGAGTGCCTATTTTAAGCTTTTAAATTTAGATGAAATTGTCATTAACATATACCATACGGTTAGTATGATGGGTGGCACTGCCAAAATAAAATATTAACCCCGTTTCTAACTTAGTGATGTTCTGGAAAACATCAAATTTAATTTCGCAGAATCATTGAATCTGAGTGAAAACAGAGTCTCTACTCCAAACTTCTTTTATAGATGAAGTTGAATGAGTAATTAAAAAGCATTTTTATAACATCTACTGTGTGCCAGACACTGTTCTAGGCCCTGAGAATACAGAGACCAAAGTAAAACAACCCAACTTCAGTCTGGCCTCAGACACTTAGTAGCTGTGTGACCCTGGGCAAGTCACTTCACCCCTTTCGCCTCAGTTTCCCCATCTGTCAAATGACCGGAGAAGGAAATGACAAACTGCTCCAAGATCTTTGCCAAGAAAACCCTAAATAGGGTCATGAGGAGACAGACATGACTAAAAAGTGACTGAGCAAGAGCTTGCAAGGCCACACTGAACTTCCATTCTAATAGAAGGTGGCCAGAAAAGGGAGAGTTGTGTTCTGGGAAGTCCCTGGATGGGTGAGTGGAGCCATAGGGCAAGGCATTATCATAACCTCTTGAGAAACAATGGTAGTTTTGCTGTAATTACTGTGGGGGTGACCCAGATTTCTGGGGTAGGTAGACTTGAAGCATGGCATAGGGCTAGCAAGAAGTAGTCCTTTATGCAAGTTTGTACTCTCTGAGCAGTTGAGGCCCAGTACTACAGATTGTGCTTCTTGATTATGCAGTGTGATAGAAAAAGCAGGTGTGCCCTACAAGTTAAGAGACCCCCCTCAGGCCCTGTCACTAACCACATATGACCTTGGACGAATTGGTTAACCTCTCTTCAGTTTTCCCATCTATAAAATAATACTTCATATCCATCCTTCACTTTACAATTTTCAAACCTCTTTCCTATGTTTTAATTGATTGTCATGAATGTATGGCCCAGGGTCCAAGTATAATCCTCGTTTTATCGGTGAGACAATAGAGACCCAAAAAGGATGTCAGTCAGTCCGCCAACTAGTTCAAAATTTAGTGTTACAATCCAGGTGTTCTGTCTCTTAGACCAGTGAGGACTTCAGACTAAATGATCTCTAAGGGACTTCTAGCTCTAAAATTTGATAGCCATAATTTGCCTCAGGACCTGGGCCTTGATTTATGATTAATAAGCTAGTATTATCTTAGTTTGCCATTTTCTATCTATAACATAGTTTTTTTTTAAAGTTTTATTATAAGCTTGACATAAGTCAGAAAAAGCCATCAAATATAAAACAGAAAAATCTTACTTTAAATCTTCAACTTTTAACGAGGTAATTATTTTTTAACCAATTAGGCACAGAAATAATATACTTCCTCAAATACTACCTCCACCTGAAGCCCTTTCTGATTCTCCTCAAAATCTTCCCCTCAAAAAATAATTACTATATGTTTACTATATTTTGCATTTACTCATGTGTACATATTGTTTTTCCATGTTTAAAATTGGAATTCCTTGAGGTTAAGAACTGTTTTGCTTTTTCTTTATGTCTCAAATGCCTAATAGGGAATGTCACATTTATTTGGTAAGTGCTAATTGATTGGTCTTTTTTTTTTCTTTTCAGAAATAGTATTTTATTTTTTCCAATTACATGTAAAAAGTTTTCAACATTCAATTTTTTATAAGATTTTGAGTTTCAAATTTTTTCTTCTCCTCTCCCTAAGATGGCAAACAATCTGATAATAGGCTATATACATGTGCAGTCATGTAAACATATTTCAATATTAACCATGTTGTGAAAGAAAATTCAGAACAAAAGGGAAAAGCCACAGAAAAACAAAAAGAGAAGTGAAAATAATACGCTTACATCTGCATTTAGCCTCCATAGCTCTGGATATTGACAGCATTTTCCATCATGAGTCTTTTGGAATTGTCATGGATCATTGTATTGCTGAGAAGAGCTATCAGAGTTGATCATCACACAGTGTTGCTGTTACTGTGTACAGTGTTCTGGTTCTGCTCACTTTACTCAGCATGAGTTCGTGTTAGTCTTTCCAGGTTTTTCAGAAATCTGCCTGCTCATCATTTCTTATAGTACAGTAATATGCCATTACATTCATCTACCACAACTTGTTTAGCCATTCCCTAGCTGATGGGCATCCCCTCGATTTCCAGTTCTTTGACACCACAAAAAGAGGTGCTAAAAATATTTTTGTATGTGTTGGTCCTTTCCCCCATTTTGTGATCTCTTTGGGATACAGACCTAGTAGTGGTATTGCTGGGTCAAGGGGTATACGCAGTTTGATTGTCCTCTGAGCATAGTTCCAAATTGGTCTCCAGAATGTTAGGATCAGTTCGCAATTCCACCAGCAATGCATTAGCATTTCAATTTTCCCATGTCTTCTCTAATATTTTTAATTGGTCTTAAAACTCGGTTTTTGAACTGTCCAAAATTCTCAGAGCAGGCTCCTAAAGTTGTAAAAGCAATCTCTCCTTCCACATTGTGGGTGCTGTCTTGGCTGTGTATTGATTTTTTTTTTTCAGCACCCTCAGGAGAGTTACCTTTAAACAGGCTGGGCAGTTGTATACACTGTTGCCTCATATGCATACCTTACCTTTTTCTGTATTTCATTCCTGTATCTCCAGATGCCTGGTTGTTTATTTCCATATATATATTCTACTTTAAATTAATTCTAAAATGTGAAACACCTGCTGCCCCCCCCAAAAAAAAAAAAACCCACACACACACACGAAAAACCCTG
>NW_027187400.1:37885107-37951747 GCF_028583685.1 Petaurus breviceps papuanus
TTCTTTTGTTGTATCTCAATGATTTGTGCTGTGGCACTTTCATTTGATTTTTGAGGTGCAGAGTAAACCTAGAATTCAAGTAAAGGGGGGGAAATCTAATTTCCTATCTGCTTATAGGTCCTGGGTAGGGATCAGGGATGGAAATTTTCTGGGCATATCAGTAATGAGATTTAAAAAGCGCTTCTGGATTTTTAGAATATGGTTTGGAAAATAGGTTTTGATCTCTACCACAATTTAACATCAAATCAGGGTCCTGTGAGTTTTATTCTGGTGTAGAAGAATTGTATCAGGAACTTTGAGAGAGTTGCCTGAGGTCCCTAATCAGGATCTGCAAGATGGAGTACAGGAAGCGCCATATGATGCTTGTTGTGGCAAGTAGAGCATTTAGCAGAGCGCCAGGACACACAGGCTTTCAGGGTTAGGTCTGCTACTGGCTAACCATGGGATTGGTCTTGGGCAGATCTCTTCTCTGAGCCTGTTTATTTGGCTGTAAAGTAGAAGTGACCTTACCCAGACCTATAGTACCTAACTTCCCAAGCTAGTTGTGCGTCTCAAATAAGATTCTTTGCAAACCACAAAGTGTTGTGTAAATTGTTAACTGATTTTATCACCTTTCATCTTTTTTGGATATGATTTTGTGACTAGTATGCAAGTTTTAGCCATGTTTCGCCTAGTTTTTATTTTTCAATCATTTATTCAACAAATATTTATTGACCCTCCTGTTTGTTCTTGATACAAGATTCTCTGGTAGATTTTATATGCAAAGAAGTATGAGGGTTTGGGTCCCACCCCTAATTCGCTGTTGAGTTTGGACCTGGACATGTTTGGATTTTCAGAGTCAGTTTCCATAAAGAATGTTGGCTTGGTGTGCGACTTGGGAAATTATCCTTTGGGTATTTTTATTTCTATAATTGCATGAAGCAAAAAACAAATATGGGAAGTTTTTTTTACCCTATTTTTTGAGTGTAAATGATAAGGTTAACTTAATAAAATTGCTCATTTGTGTGTGTGTGTGTACATACATACATATGTTACTTCTGTACTTGGAGGCATTAAATCATATTCTTGTGTTCCTACTTTTTCTGGCATGTTTTCTTTCTGCTGAGTAATTTTATGCTTATTTGCTATTGATACCTGCCCTTTATGTACCTGAAATGCAACAAGGACACTTGATTTGAATATACTTTGAAGATATTTTAAGTCACTTTATTACTACTTTTCTTCTTAAACCTGTCTATAGTTCTATTTAAACAAAAATGCTACAATCTAAGAAAAAATAATCTATAGCTATAATGTAAAATTATGGCATACCTTTTAAAAATGCAGAAAATAGTTAATACATAGTGGTTGACAACTTCAGTTTTTCTTTTTTAAAGCAATTGGGGTTAAGTAACTTGCTCAAGGTTACACAGCCAGTTATTATTTCTGGGTGTGGTGCTGAGTATCTGAGCCCGGATTTGATCCAGGTCATCCCAACACTGGAGCCAGTGCTCTTACTGGTTGAGCCACCTGGCCGCCCCTAAGCAATTGGGGTTAAGTAACTTGCTCAAGGGTACACGGCCCGGTGTTTCTGGGTGGGTGCTAAGTGTCTGAGCCCTGGATTCGATCTCCAGGTCTTCTCAACACTGGAGCCGGTGCTCTTACTCGCTGTGCTACCTGGCCACCCCAACAACTTCAGTTTTTCGAGAGACCATTGATGCAGTGGAGAAAGTGCTGGAATTGGAGTCAGAGGAGTTTGTGAGGAAAGGACTTTGCAACCTTATTATCACCATATAAGTAGCAATTTTTCTATAAAAATCAACAACATAATTGTTTATGTTATTCTGATTCCTTTTCAGTTTCCATTAGTAATCATAAGTATTCTTTAACTCATGAATGCTAACATGTTTTATGAAAAACAAAGGGTGATGAAGAATCAATTCATAATGTTTGGGTTTTTTAATAAGAAATGTTCTTAAAGCAATGGGTTTTAGAGCTAGTATGTTTTATTTTGTTGAATTTAAAAGTTGCGTTTAAAGTGGATCGTTTTAGATTAAAATAAGCAATTACATATAATAACGAAATTGAAATTAGGGTATTTTTGCAATGCCCTAAGGTAAGGGGATGGACATTTATCGTGAGTAGTTGTAAATCATGATGTCAACCCCAGGTATAGGTAAGTTGTAAGCGTGAGGGTTGTTTTGTTTTAACAGTTTTCTTGGTTTGCCCTTATAATACACAAATAAACAGGTATAAGTCTTTGGTTTCTCATGATGCTTCTTTTAAGGTATTCAGCATAGAGCATTGACTGAACCCAAAAGTGATAGACTGCTACAGATAAGGCAAGCCCTTTCCTTCTGATCATTTTACCTAGTTTATTAGTTATGTTGTGGGGTTATCAGTTAGTCTGCATCTGGACTGAACTAGAAATTTCTTATCCAGGTTCATAGTCCTTGTTTTTGACATTGCTTGTTTATCTTTTGTAGCCAGTGGTTAGCAGGTGTTCATCTGCTAGTTAGTTAATAGCTTTTGCCCAGTGGATTGGCATGTGTGTTTAGAAAAGGGTATCTAGAGACTTGGGGAGGATCTTAAGGGTTTTGTACATAATGAGTGGCACATAATTATGACTTTCATTTGAGCTTTTAATAACATATACTTTAGATTGCTAGAAACTGAATGTCCATTATCTTAAAATAAAAAGTAGGTTAAAAAAAAGCAAGGGGGGGGTGCTGCTTTGGTAAAAGACTTTTCTTTCTTTCCAGAACTCTTAAATCTGTCTTCTGCCTGACCCCTTGCCCTTCTGTGACGTTTATATAGTCAGTTTGGTCACTAGCATGTTTCCCTTTTCCCCCTAAAGTGCTCAATAGTTTCTAGGCACTGTGCTAAGCATTGCAAATTTTTTAAAAGGCAGAAACATGTTCTCTGCCCATAAGGAGCATTCTGGTGGGGCATCCTACATGCAGACAGCCTGGTAACTCTCTACAGCTTAAATGGAAGGTGATCTAAGAAGGAAGGCCTTCTGAAGGATTCTTATTGAAGGTGGAGATGAGAGAGAGAGCACTGCAGGCCAGGGGGACATGTTGCTAGTGAAAACACATGCAGTGGGGAGATGGGCTCATTGGGTGGGAGGAACTGCAGTAAGGCTGACTCCAGCACATTTCTAGAGCATGTTAATGCTCTTGAAGGGCTACATGAGAAGGGCTTATTAGATTTGATAACAGGAAAGGCCCTGATAATGCAGTTGGGATTAATTTTTACCTCTTCATTTTTAGGAGGGGTTTTTTGTGTTGTTGTTGTTTTTGCTTTTTGGAGGGGGGAAGGCAGGGCAATTGGGGTTAAGTGACTTGTCCAAGGTCACACTGCTAGTAAGTGTTAAGTGTCTGAGACTGGATTTGAACTCAGGTCCTCCTGACTCCAGGGCCAGTGCTCTATTCACTGCACCACCTAGCCGTCCCTCCTTTCATATTTTGATGCATCCCTGGGCTCATGAGCACTTCCCTCCACTCTTATAGTGCACAGCCTGTGCTCTTCAACCTTGTCCACCTATATCCTTTGTGGAGGACCCACCTGACTTACTGGAAGATCTCTGCTGTGCGTTTATGTATGTCTGTGTGTTGGTGTGTGTACCCATGCCCATGTGACATATTTTTTTATCTGTGACTGCCTTCACTATGTAACAGCTTACCTCCTTTTATGGTCCTGCACACAAATCATCATTGGTGAAGTGCTTCTGCATGGTTTTTAGTCATCACATAATTGCAGTAGACTTTTACTCACCTGAAATTTTGATTCTTCTGAGGCTGTGGTTTTATATGATTTACAATCATATATAATTAGTAAGATAATATTGATATTAAAAGATAAACTTTTGCTTTGGGGAACAACTTGGAATTAATTGAAAGAATTTCCCAAATATGTAGCCTGCTCTTTGCTATCAGTTCAACTTTGGGTCTAGTACCTTATACTATAAATTCAAGGTCATATCTTTGACCTGTCACTGACTTGTCACTGACTCAGCCTGGCCAGTTCTATGTCTTAATATGACCAATGTACATACTTTATCCACTTTTTTTCCCTGTGTGTATTGTTGGACGGATCATTTGTTTTGTGTCCAAGGGTCTTACGTAAGGAGAGAGATCTTGAAACATTCTGGGGCATGATAAGCTAGTGCAGTTAACATCTGCAAAAACTCATCATCTTATAAGATGGCTGCTTCTTTTGGAATTGTGTAGAACTTCCTCCATGATACCAGTAGCTTCTTCCAAGATACCATACCTTTGTCAGATATCATGTCTCACTATTTTTTATGCCTTATTCTATGTTTATACTTAAGTGTCACTGACCAAAATTTTCTCTCTGATTGCATCAATTTTAACATTCATGGAAGATACTTTAAGGAAAAGCTTTAAGACTGCATTTTTTTCTTACCAAAACAGATTTTTTTTTTTAGTCTTCACAGCTTAACAAAGTACACAGAATAGTGTCCGTCATGTCAATAAAAATAAAAGAATTATTTTTACCTCAGGTGTCCTTTATGTTCTTTATATGTATCTGCTAAATTAAAGCACCATACATGTACTGCCAGTCCACAGCTAAAGAGGATTATTTACAGAATCAAATTTCTTGTGGTTTTTTCGTATACAAGTAAACTTAATTTTGATAATAAAAACCGCAGTAGTCTGAGGCAATCTGCCCCTATTATAAGATACAAAACTGGCACAGAAGACACCATGTCATACACAGTAAAAATGCCTTAAGTTTGAATTACATTTTACAGGGTCACGAAACCCCTGTTCTCCCAGACAGACATATTAAATGAAAGCTACTGTGGTGAACTCTTCATTACATAAAACATACCCATTATCTGATTGTCCTTAAGAAAAGTGTACTGGAGATGCAAAACTTCTTATTTGGAGCTCTGCCTGACCAAGAATCAAGCCTGTAAATCTGTCTTGCCATTCAAGCAGAAAGCAGTGGACAAACAAGCACGAAAGAGTAGTAAGCAAAACTTATACCAACAGTTAGGTGCTTTTTATTTTATTTTATTTTGTCTTTTTGGAGGGGGGATGGCAGGGCAGTTGGGGTTAAGTGACTTGCCCAAGGTCACACAGCTAGCAAGTGTTAAGTGTCTGAGTCTCTATTTGAACTCAGTTCCTCCTGACTCCAGGACTGGTGATTAACAGGTGCTTTTTTGCAGCCGGTTGCTCAGTTGTCTTACTGTGAAAATATGGTTTTCTGTAGAAAAATCATCTGAAAGCTTTCCTGGTCCATTTGTGGTATTTTAGCCAAGTATACTCTTGGTGCCATCCGTAAACTGATTCCCTTAAGAATTTTATAGAGAGGCATTTAGGTCAGTGATTCTAGATGTCTTCTCTCTCATTCTTTTTTTGGTAGTAATATCTATCACCTGAGATCCTCTAACCACTCTGCCCAATTCTATTTTCTAAGTACCATTGCCATTTCCTCATGTTTAACATTCAAACAACATGACCAGCATTGCACTCCCTGCAGTAAGGTTTGAGTGTCTGCAGTAAGTTAAAGTTTGTAGAGTTATCAGAGATTCAGCCTTCATGTCATGAGTCTCCCTTTTCAGCTGTCAGCCACCACATCTAGAAGCAGAATTGTGTCTCATCGGATAAAGGATCATTTACCTGTTTGGAGATTGCCATGTACAAAGAATTCATTTTGTAATGGTTTACCTTCTGATGAGGAGCCCTTTTGTGCTTAGCTAGAATAGTCATCAGGCAGCAGAGTGGGTTATGACATCTCTAATAGAAGAAGCTCTTACAGTTTGATGGGACCTGACCAGAGCTTGTCCTCAGCTAATAAAGCCTTTGAGATCTCAGGGTCACTCCTAGTCTTTCTGCAAGTCATCTGAAGAGGACTTCTCTGAAAGACTTGTATCAGTAATCTTTTTTTCAATTGTATACTTTCTACCATTTTCCAAGCCTATATTTTTCTAAGGCAAAGTTTTTATAACATATTTGAAATACTTTTCATATTCTTATATGAATATGAAAATGAAATTATGAAATTATTATGAAAATGAAAATTTCATATTCTTATATGAATATGAAAAGAGTATATATACTCTTCATATTCATATTCTGGACAGAGAGACATGAGCAGAGCCTCAGGCTGTCTATTCATCTTCCTGAGACATGAGAGGAGTTAGCACATGTAGGACTCACATGCTTAAGATTTGTGGATAAGTGTCCATAGTCCCTCTCGATGTCTTTTTGGGTACCCCGCCCATAATTACTTCCAGTTGCCTTAGACTATTATTGAGCTGATAGTTGGATGGTACTGGATTTTTCTTGACAGCTATTACTAACACCAATGAGTGGGTAGTGAGCTCAATTTCTTGGAAAACCCTGTTTGTTTAATGCAAAAATTTTTTTTCCTGTTTGGGGCCTGTACCTTCTGATTTTATCGTAGTTGGTGTTGCTGCTAAGGCTGTGTGTTAATACCTCTTAACACCTCTCTCTTTTCACTTAGCCAGTAACATAAACTAAAACAAATTTCTAAGATATGACCGGTCAGTTTTTCTTTTCAATAATAAGATAGTAAGTGTAGCCTTAGATCTGTAGTACCATATCCCTGCTGGCAAACTAGAAGTTGCTTCTATTATGCACAGATGACCTTCAGAATCCCTAAGTCAGAAAGACTCAGAGAATAGCTTTTCAGCTGTCAAGTTAATCCCAGGTTTCTAAGAGTACAGTAGGCTTCAATGAGTGATATATATATATATATATATATATATATATACACGTCAGAGAACGGATGTAGGTCATCCCAAGCCAAGCTCCTCATTTAATAGATGAGTAAATGTCATGTCAGTAGTAAGTGGCCAAGAGAGGCTGTGAGCCCAGGCACTTTTCCTCTAAGTCTGTTGCTCTAGTTCATGTGTAAGGATCTGTGATAGAGGAGTTTGTCCTGTTTCTTTTTTGTCTTTAACAGTTGTCTAACTTAAGCTAGAGAGACTTTTGTAAAGTTTTGTAAAATTTTAACCAAATGCTTAGGTTTGGGTTATAAACACCCACAGGCAGTTCAGTACAAGGCTGTTGAAAATGTCAGCCAGAGTGGAGAGTATGGGGAATTGTACAATAACTTGCATTAAGTGTGAAATGTTTGTGTTTCTACTGGAGCCAAGGAATTGCTGTAGGCTCTTCTCCACATGGGGCAGGATCTGAGGTGAGGAGATAGAGACCTTAGCATGGAGTGGGAGAATGGAAGACTATTAACATAGAGAAGAAAGGGAAGGAAAAGGAGAGCTATATACATTTAGAGCCCACAACAGATTTGAAGTTCTTCCTAAAGAAGGACCTGGATGCTCTGAGAAGGAAGCGACTGCTTGTCCTCCAAAGAATGATATAGGAGAGCCATGGGAATTGACAGGTGAAGAAAATTCTTCAGAAGAAAAGAGGAGGAGGTGGCCATTCTCTGCTCGGCAGTATTGAAGCAGCTATCTGTTGACCTGCAGAAGACAAATAGAGGGTCTGTTGTCTTCCTGGGGCATTTGTGCAAGATATAACAGACCCTTCTAAAACTTATCATAATGTATAATAATCACCTGTTTCTGTGATTCACATGGATACAAATGATAGTAGCAGAAGGAACCTCTAAAGGGCGTTGCTTAAAATTAGCAAGTATTGGATAAGAAACTGAAGACCTTAAGGGCACTAGTTGGTTTTGTGGTTTTCTTTTTTTACTGTTGTTCATTGAAGGTAAGGAAAGGGGGGGGGGAAGAGAAAATCTAATTTGAGAAATGAACACTTGGCTAAAAAGAAGGTTGTGTCTAAGAATGGGATTTGAATTTATGGACCTGGCTTAAAATACAGAGATTAAGTATTCCTGACCAGAGATGGAGAATATCTTAACAAAAGCCGATCTGTGGCCGGCTAGATGTCTTGCAAGTCTAACCAGAAGGATTTTAAATTGTAAAGGAGGGGAAGAAGAATGTTTATTTATCTCCCCCAAGCTAGATGCCATAGAGAAGGGTTACCTAACCTGAGGTCTATGAATGTGAGGATTTTTTTTGGTTTTTATTCTTAACATTTTGATAATCCTACTTAAGTATAATTGGTTTCCTTTATAATACTATGTATTTAATGCATTTTAGCATCTCTTATTCTGAGAAATTCATAGACTTCATCAGAATACTAGGGATGGGGGGTAGGTCCATGAGACCAAAAATAGTTGAGTCCCTGCCATAGAGAGTAATTACAATGAAGTAAATCTAGCATTTGAGATGCCCAGGAGTGTATGGGAGACGAAATAGAAGAAAGGAGTCAGTAGCTTGGTTTCAGGTGTTTATACACAAATGCCCAAAATGTCCTAAACAACAAACAAGGAATTTGAGATCCTGAAGCAAGGAGGAAAATTAGATCTATCCGTGAGGCTTGGTGATATGAGCCTGTTACTGTAAGATGACTCTGAATGAGCATAACACATTCAGAAGAAGTAGGAAGAGTTAAAAAAAGGGCTGAGGGGAGACATTATGTGTTCTGAAGGTATACTTATGTGAGAAAATTTGGGAACCAGAAGAAAGAAGCACGATGGTAAGAACATTGGAGTAGAAGTCAACGTAAGGCAAAACAAAAGTGATTTTTTTTTTAATCACTTGGACAAAGAGAAGAAAGTAGATGAGTTTCAGAAACAGAACACAAGTTTGGTCCAGAGGCATGAAAGGGTTGTGATGAGGGATTTCAGTTAGCCCAAAATCTATTGGAATTCTCACCCAAAAGTAGCCAATGACTTCTTGACTTACTTTAAAAATTGTTTCATCTCTGAAAAAGGTAGAGAAAAATGCTATGCAATGGGAAGATTCTATTTTGGTTTTAATTCTCATTAACTGGGAAGAACTGGTTTCTGGAGTGGGAATGATGAGAACACTGAGGGGAATTGATTACTCTCCCCTAAAGTTGGTGGCAGAGGAGAAGATACTCAGGCAAAGTCTGACATGCCCCCCAGCTCGAGGTATGGAAGATGCTCAAGAATGAAATTCTCAAGACAAAGGGAAAGAATTTCAGTGAAGGGAAGAAATGGGAACAGTCTGATGTGGATGCATAGGTACCTGCCTGCATCTAAAGAGGACTTCTGTGAAAGACTACAGTATCAGTAATCTTTTTTTAATTGCATATCTTGCAACCATTTCCCAAGCTTGTAATCTTAATAAGTCTTTGACATATTCCAAATGATTTTCATATTCTTGGACAGAAAAACATGAGCAGAGCCCCAAACTATCTGTTCATCTTTCTGAGACATGAGAGGAGTTTACACATGTAGGACTCACATGCTTAAGATTTGTTGGGTGAGTGTTCATATTCTTTTTTTTATTTTTTAGTACAGAAGATAGAAATAAGGACAGGTAACAAAGGATGAATATGAAAGTATGACATGATTTTGTAAAAGTGTCAGGAATGTCAAAGCTCAGAATGTGCTGGTGTTGTCAAGAGAAGCTAAGAACTACAAAAATGGGTGGGGTTTTCCCATTGTTGTTTTTAGCTAGGTTGGTAGAAGAGGGAGGGTAAAAGAAAGGCTAGGCCCTTTACTTGGACAGGATGGTATAAAAACCTAAAAACAGCTTCTCAGTTCTCTTCTTTATTTCTCTGTCATGGAGAATGATCTTTGCACTGAAAATGACAACACAATGACCAATAGCAAGTTGAGATCCAAGATAAGTAAGGACAAAGTAAGAAAGCACTCATCGCCTTTGAATTTAGGCCACATGGCCCAGATAAACTGTATCCTCTGCTGGCTGAAGGAATAGGTAGCAAGCATTGCTGGAGCACTGGCAGTGTTATTTCATAAGAGATCATGGAAAGTGGGAACTGTGCTTCAAGATCAGAGGAGGATAAATGTCCTGATTTAAAAAAAAAAAAAAAAGAACATAGCAAACTATAGACTGTAAGCCCAACTTGGTGGTTGCTGAGAGAAGTCTACCATAGATGGTGAAGAGAGCTGGCCAGTGAGCATCTAGGAGGAGAAGCCATGATCATGATGAGCTCCCCTGGCTTCCTCAAGAGCAGAGCCTGCCAGACTCACCTCATCCCCCTTTTAAAACTGGGTTTCTAAACTAGTAGATGCATTAAATGCTGTGGTTATAGTTTACCTAGATTTTAGCACAACTTTTGCTGAAGTGTCTCATGATATTCTGGTGGAAAAAAATGATGAGAGCAGCGATGCATTTATATGATCGGGGGTGACTGGAAAGCAGGGGGGGGGGGGGAGACGATATCCTCCAAAGAAATAGGGAAAGTTAGAGGAGGGACAGGTTTGGAGGAAGACAGTAAGTAGATTTTGTTTTAGACATTTGAAGGTGAAATGACTTTGTGACTTCCAAGAAAAGATAACCAGAAGGCAGCTGATAATGTATGATCAAAGATAAAGAAAAACTTATGCTTGGATATTAGAGTAATTTGTATGTCTGGGCATAGGAATACAAGCAATCAGGGAATGGAAAAGGGTAGCACATCGTGGATAGCCCAGGAGTGCTGCCTGGTTCCAGGCATGAAAAGGCCCCAACTTAGCTTACAAAACCCAGGGTAGAACCAGGCACAGAGAGGAACTTCCTGGTGGCAAGAGGGTGGAAGTGATGGGCCCAAGTGAGCACCACAGGTCATGGAGACGACTGCACAGTGTCATGCTCAGTTCTGCTGTTGGTCAGGCACTGTATTAGGCACTGGGACACAAGTACAAAGAATAAAATAATCCCTACTCCCAAGGAGCCTATGTTCTAAACGTGAAGAGAAAAAATGCATGTAAGTCTATATGAAAAGAATATCCAAAGTATTTTGGGAAGGAGGGCAACCAGTAAACTGAACTTAGGCAGTTGCTCTTTATTTCCAAAGAAAGACTGTCTCCTGGGAAGATTCTCACCATTTGTCTGGGAGTCATGAGTACCAAGACAAGTGAGAGCTTACAGTAATAGGCTCTCTCAGTATAATACATTATACTGACATATATCAATTATAATAGTGCGGTATTGTATATAGTCCTTATTACATAATACATTAAAATATCTCCTGACTAGCACTTAATTCTGAAGGAGCCCTGGGAATATCTATGCTAAGGGAGCAGGAAATAGATTAAAATCTAGCAAAGGCGACTGAGGAAGAATAAGTAAGATATGTAAGAGAACCAAGATAGAGTATTGGGGAATTTGAGAGAGGAGAGTATTATCTAGGAGAACAGTGGTGGTCTGCGGCTTGGAAAGCTAAAAAGGCCTGAGAAAAGACCATTGAAATGGGAGAGAGATTGGTAGCCTGGAGAAAGAGTTAAGATCAAATGCCAGATTGTATGTGGGTGGCAAGATAGTGGTGGCAGTGGATGTGGTTAGATTCTTTCTAGGAGGCAACAGTGTAAGAAGGAGAGGAGGGCTATGGATAAACTGTAATTTAGGGGATGGGCTGGGTCAAGAGAGACTTTTTTAAGGATGAGGCCAACCTGAGATATTTCTAAACATGATGAAATGACTGGTAGGTAGTGAGAGACAAAAGATAACAGATGAAATGAAATCATTGGGATGAGTTACTGGAGGAGAGAAGATGGAACTGAGGTCAGACTGGAGTTGAGGAAGGGTCAGGGGTGGGAGATTGGGATTGAGGTATGCTGTGGGAGAGAAATTACCTGAAAATTAAATCTGTTGCATTTTGGATATATTTGACTAAGGTTTTAAGTTGAGGTTGTATAATTAATGAATTTTAACTACCATTTAAGTAACAGTCCATCTATTTTTAGCTAAATGTTACAAGAATAATTGAGATGTACCATCTGTCAGCCTTGATAGATTTTATAGCTGTTGTGTTCTTTTTTTGTTCTTAAAAAATAACATTATTAGAAACAAAGTCAGGAGGATTTGTTATCAGGTAAACAAAGATGTTAGTTATGCTTCATCACTGACTTTTGTTTTTATTCTTTAATGGCATGCCTGGTGAATTTAACTCATGGGTTAAATACCAGTATTTTTTCTTCTACCACTATGAATGTATTCATAGGCTTCATTTGGAACCAGACTGAGAAGAAAGCCATAATCTCATTTCTTAGCAAAATCTCTTTATTTTAGCTCAACAGTATAATTGAATGAAAAAGAAATTTTTAGAGATTGTATGCCTTAAAGCTATTACCTTTTTTTTTTTCTTAATAATTACAATTAAATGGAGGGGAAAGAGCACCTTAGAACGAGATAAATAAAAGGAAACATTTCTGTTTATACACTGATTATAAACATTTTTTTGTTTCAGTTTTTGGGGTTTTTTTAATAGTTAAATTGCTTATTTTTAGTATTTAGCATTCACTTCCATAAGATTTTGAGTTTTAAATTTTCTTCCCTTTCCTCCTTGCTCCCCAAGACAGCATGCAATCTGATATTGGCTCTACTTACACACTTATATTTAACATATTTTCACATTAGTCATGATGTAAAAAATTAGAACTAATGGGAGGAACCATGAAAAAGAAGACACAAAGCAAAATAATAAAAGAAAAGGAGAGCAAATAGTCTGCTTCTATCTGCATTCAGATTCCAGAGTTCTTTCTCTGGATGCGGATAGCATTTTCCATTATGAGTCTTTTGGAATTGTCTTAGATTCTTGCATTGCTGAGAAGAGATAAATCCATCAAAGTCAGTTATCACACAGTATGACTGTTAATGTATACAGTGTTCTGGTTCTGCTCATTTCACTCAGCATCAGTTCCTATAAGTCTTTCCAGGTTTTTCTGATGTCTTCCTGCTCACCATTTTTTAATGTACAGTAGTATTCCATTACATTCATCTACCACAACTTGTTTAGCCATTCCCCAGTTAATGGACATCACCTCAGTTTCCAATTCCTTGTCACCACAAAAAGTTGCTATATTTTTGTAGATGTGGGTCCTTTTCCCGTTTAATGGTCTCTTTGGGATATAGACTTAGAAATGGTATTGCTGGGTCAAAGAGTATGCAGTTTTATAGCCCTTTGGGCATAGTTCCAAATTGCTCTCCAGAATGGTTGGATCAGTTCACAACTCCGCCAACAATGTATTAGTGTTCCAATTTTCCCATATCTTCTCCAGTATTTATAATTTTCCTGTTTTACCATGTTAGCCAATCTGATAGTTGAGATGTGGTACCTCAGAGTTGTTTTGATTTGTATTTCTCTAATCAGTAATGATTTGGAGCATTTGATTATAAACATTTTTAAGGAGATGGCAAAAATATGAATTCTGGGACCACATACATCAAATGTACAGTGGAATATGCTCAACATTAGAACTAAAACAGCAGCTACTTAAAATTCCACTTGTAGTGAGATATACTACAGTTATTGTATACACTTTCTGATGGGATGTTACTGTAATTTGTTTTTGTTGGGTTCCTTTAAAATCCTTATATATACATATACATCTATCATGAAAGTGATTTCTGAACATATCGAACTAGAGGTGTCATACTTTTTTAGTGCTTTTCTACATCCCTATACCAAATAAATGTTGATTTCCCAAAAGGTGAGTGTCAGATTACGAGGGCAGCCACTGACACATACCTTGAAAAATACTTGGACCTGCTAAATTGGAAATACTCTCCAGTATTGTAACTAGTGTAACTTGGGAAGGGAAATTGCAGATTGTTCTTTCCAGTTGCTATTGCATAATTAGTATCTTCCTAGTTGAAAGAGGAGAGAATCTTTCTGACCCTTCATAAAGTGATATTTAAATACTAAAGATTGAATCTGATGTCATTAGTATGGTTAGTCCCTGCACTGTGCCTGCTATAGCATATCCAGATCCTCTCATCTGCTGCCATTCTTCTGTGGCTTAAATTCTTCAGAGTTTCTATTTACTGGTGGTTTTAATATTGTCAGGCTGTCCACCTTTTATCCTTTACTCTTTCCCCATGACTTGTCATTTTTAATCATACATGTCCTCAGTGTCTTTTGTGCCACTCAACCACATGCCTCCAGCATTCCTGTGGTGGACATAGCACTGACTAGAGACCTGGAGTCTGGCCTAAGTCCTTTCTTAGCTCTGTGACCCTGGGCAAGTCACTTCACCTCTGTCTGCCTCAATTTCCTTACCTATAAAGTGGGGATAGTAATACCTCCCAGGGTTGTTGTGAGGATCGAACAATATAATATTTGATAAGTGCTTTGCAAACCTTATGACACCTTTTGTTATTTATTATCATTACTATTATGTAGCCTACTTAGAATCACTATTTCCATTATCCTTTGGGTCATCTGCAGTTGTTATTCATCAGGAATGGTGTGATTCCGTGATTTGAAGCCAGATGGCATCGTTGAGGAGAATATGGGTTTGTTTGTTTGTTTTTAATGAAATTTTGTGAGAGTGGCTTGAGATTATTGAAAGTGCTGAATAGTGCCCCAAATGCAATCCAGCCTGATGACTTCTTACTCCGTTCTGGGACTAGCTTATTCATTTGCAGAACATGAATAAGACATATTTATAGACTAGTTCAGTAGACTTCTTGTCCATTCACATGTCATCATCTGAGCACTGCTTATTATTCATCTACTCTGATTTGTTGTTTTAAAAGCAATGGCTAAGCCAGTCTCCAGAGTGCTCATGGATCTCATTGCAGGGGTCTTTGTTGTCTTACAGTGCTAGATATAATGCTTTTAGGGTGGATGAATGATGCTGGATGTCACTGGTGTGTGACGCACACGCATAGCCTTGTTTTATGCTTCTCATGATGTTGCTGATGCTGGATGTCACTGGTGTGTGACGCACACGCACACGCATAGCCTTGTTTTATTCTTCTCATGATGTTGCTGTTCAGTGGAACATTAAACATAGTTAATTCAGTGGTCTTGGATATCTTAATGTTTGTGAGAGGTACAGTAAAGCCTTTAAGAGGTTGTATTTTGTGTTATAAAGTCAAATGCATTTTTATAATCAAATAATAGAGAATAGGGGTCCAATATTCTTTGCCTTCTATCCAGTTATATGCCTGAAGGTGTACTTTAATGGACTGGCATCTGTGAAAGCCTCTTTGGTTCCCCCTTTAAAAAAAAAAAGATTAAGGGACCTCCTTGATTTAAGTGTAGATTTTATATATTGATATCTGTCATTCCTTTCACAGCCAAACTCATAGGGGAAAAAAAGATATCTACACTTGTCTCTACTTCCTCCCACTCAGTTTACAACCTAGTGCAGTCTGGCGTTCAACTTTATCACTCCTGAGTTTATTGCTGGTCTCAATTGGAAGATCAGGTGAACTTCTCAGTTCTCATCCTCTATAGCATTTGACACAATGATCACCCTTTCTTTCTGGATAGTCTCTTCTCTTTGGATTTTCATGAGATTTTATCATCATCCATATCCCACTCCCTATTTGTGAGTGTACCCCAAAGCTCTGTCTTGGGCCCTGCTGTTTCTGTGCAAATGACATCTAGACATCCAGCCCTTTCTCCTAGGTTTCAGTTCCCTATAGTCAGCTGTCTATATTGGACATTTTGAACTGAATAGCTTTGTAAACATGTCAGACTCACCCTGTCTGAAATAAAACTCATTCATCACCACTGTCTCCTAACCAAAATTTCCTATTTCTGTCTAAGGTTCCTGGGTGGCATAGACTGTTTATTCTCGCTCATCTCACGTGTCTGATAAGTTTCCAAATCTTACTGATTCTGCCTCCACAGCATTGCTAAATTACATGGCCACCATCCCTTCTTCCTGCCCAGTTAAGGTCTTTATTACTTTTCAGCTAAATTATTGCTGTAGTCTCCAAATTGACCTGATTCAAGCTCCTCATCTCTCCAAAACATACATCCACACAGAGCTACTAAATTGACATTCTCATGATCTGGTTTCCCCATCCTTAAAAAGTCTTCACTTCACTTCATTTCCTCAAGTTATCGTCCTATCTCTTTCCTCCCCTAACCCTCAGAAGAAGATATTTACACTTGTTAGCTCCATTTCTTCATTACTTACTCACTTCTAAATCCCTTGAACTGATTTCTGACCTCCATCACTACACTGAAACTTCATCTTTGAATTACTAAATCCAATGGCTTTTTCCCATTTCATTCCTATTGATCCTCTTGCTGCTCTTAAGAACCATCTCCTCTCCCACCGTCGGTTTTCTGTTGTCCTTTACTAACCCAAGGCTCAGTCACCTCGGATTCTTCCAGCCCCCCCCCTTACCCCCAAGTCTTCATTTTCCTGGCTTGTTGTTTGCACTTTGACCTAAGCTTTCTCTAAGCTGTATGTTTTTCTCCATTTACATGACCATGACCTCATTTACACCCTCCTTCACTTCTTCTTAGACTACTTTTAATAGCCTCTTAATTGACTTACTCTTTCTAACTTTTTCCCACTTCAAATCTATCCTCCACAAAAAAAAAAATGCAAAAATATTGCTTTGGCTCCCTTTTGCCTCCAGTATAAAGTACAGATTCCTCTGTTTAGCATTTATTTCTTGGGAAGTGGTAGAATGGAAGACTTACCTAGGATTTGTGATTTGTGATGCCTTTTCTCATCTGTCATTTTTTTTTCTTGAGTCACCCAACAGTAGGTCACAGGCCAAGCCTCAGGTGTTTCTGTTTTGTCCAGGAACCCTGAGGGTCTTCCTCTCCCAGATTGGCTTTCAAAAACTTTTATTCATTCATTCTTTCATTCATTCATTTATTAGCTAGGTAAAGAAACCATTCTCTACCTCAGTTCTTATTAAGCCTTAATCACGGGAAGGGGCATTGCTTTAGTCAAACTAAGACCTGTTAAAGACCTCAGTTTGAAAAGGCCAAGGTCATGCGACTAGGGCGGCTAGGTGGTGCAGTGAGTAAGAGCACCAGCCCCAGAGTCAGGAGGACCTGAGTTCAGTTCCATCCTCAGACACTTAACACCCACACACACAAAAAAAACTAGCCGTGTAACCTTGGGCAAGTTACTTAACCCCAATTGCCCTCCAAAAGGCAAAAAAAAGAAAAGGCCAAGGTCCCCTGCTACATCTTGGCCCATTTCCAACCCTATATTTGACCATTGGACCCAGCTGGCTCTGGAGGAGAAAGTGAGGCTGGTGACTTTGCACAGATGCACAGCCCTGCCTCACTGTAACCCAGTTCAGTTGCATGTCATGGTATCACCTCCCTGATGTCTTGGTCCTCTTTGACAACAGTGGACAAACTACAACACCAGTTCAGGTCCAAAAGGCCAGCTTGATGTTCTCTGCCTATGCTGTGATATGGATTGTACTCCCTCTGTGACCTGACAGAAAGCTACTTGCTCCGAGACCGCAGCTCAGCTGGAACCTTCTGGCAGGGATCAGGGAATGCCTGATTGTTCCAGTTGTTAACATTGTGCCCCTTCCTCAGATTTCATGACTTACCTCGCTCTCAGCTGAGAAACTTGCTCTATAGTTTACTGGAAAAAAAATTGAGACCATTCACCAAGAGCTTCCTCTTCTCTCCTCCCACACCACCTTAGATGCCTTTCCCCAATATGTCCTCCACCCCTGCCTCACATTGAGAGGTGGCCCCTCTTCTTGCCAGGGCCAACTGTACTACCTGCACAAGTAATAATCCCATTCCATCTCATTTTCTCCAGCAGACTACCCTGCTATCATCCCAACTCTGTCACTTACATATCAATCTTTCCCTATCTACTGGCTCGTTCCCTACTGTTTACAGATGTGCCCAGGTCTCCCCCATCCTCAAAAACCCTTCACTTGATCCTTCTGTCTCATACTTCCTCTGCCTTTTAGGGCTAAAGTTCTTGAGAAAGGTATCTATAATAGGTACCTGCACTTCTCACTCTCTTTTGACTCTGCAGTCTGACTTTTGGCCACACGATTCCACCAAAAGTGTTTTCTTCAAAATTACAAAAGATTTCTTAATTGCCATATCTAATGGCCTTTTCTTACTCCTCATTCTTCTTGACCTCTCTTCAGCTTTGACACTATTGTTTTTTCTCTTCTCCCTCAACTTTCAAGACATCACTCTCCTGGCTCTTCTCTTACCTATCTGACCACTCCTCCTCAGTCTCCTTTGCTAAGTTTTTGTCCAAGTCACACCTACTAACAGTGGATGTTCCTAAGGACTCTATCCTGGCCTTTTTTCTCTTCTATCCTGCTTCACTTGGTGATCTCATTAGTTGCATGGATTTAATTACCATCTCTGTGCTGGTTCTCAAATCTACCTGTCCTGCCTCAGTCTCTCTACTGACCTCCCACCTCACATCTCCATCTGCCTATCAGACATCTCAGCATGTCCAAAACTGAACTCAGTATCCACCCTACCCCCAAACTCTTCTCTCCCTTCCAAATTTCTCTCATTCTTGAGTACTACCGTCCTCATTTCCCCAGGTTCACAACCCCTAGGTATCATCCTCTACTCCTCACTATCTTTCACCCACCCTCCCCCACCTCCCCTACCCCAGTATCCAAGCTGTTGCCAAAGCCTGTCCAGTTTATCTTTGCAGCATCTCTCCTCTGACACTGCCCCTCCCATGTGCTGACCCTTATCCACTCTCACCTGGATTATTGCACTAGCCTGCTAGTGGGTCTATCTGCATCTAGTCTCTTCCCACTCCAGTTCATCCTCATTCAGACGCCAGTGATTTTCCTAAATGATAGGTCTGACTGTTTCACTCTCCTACTCAAAAAGCTCTGGCATCTTCCTATTGCCCTCCAGGAGCAAATACAAAACTCTCAGGCATTCAGAGACCTTTGTAACCTTCCCCTCCCAACATACCTTTACTGTATTCAGCTTTCAGTTTAAATTCCACCTTTTACAGGAAAACTTTTCTGACATTCAGTCAGTGAACATTTATTAAGTGCCTATACAGAAAAAGGCTAGAGACAGTCCCTACCCTCAAGTAGCTTACCTTCTAATGGGGGAGACCACTTGTAAACAGCTATATACAAAGCAAGCTGTATAAAGGATAAATAAGGAAACAGTTAACTGGGTAAGTCACTGGAATAAAAAAGGGTTGGGAAAGGTTTCCTGTAGAAGGTGAGATTTTAGTTGGGGATGTAAAGGAATCTGAATGATCAGTAGTTGGAGCAGAATAGAAAGCTGGAAGCTGGGAGCTGTGGAGTGTCTTGTTTGTGGAACAGCCAGGAAGTCAGTGTCAGTGGATTTAAGAGGATATGTAGGGGAGGGGGGAGTAAGGTATAAGAAGACTGGAATTCCAAGGGGACTAGGTTATGAAGGACTTTACATTTGCCTTTGAAGGCAATAGAAAGCCACTGAAGATTATTGAGTTGGGTTGGGAGTAGGGGAGGAGGTGGGGGCTCTTCAGGAAGATCTGTTTGATAGCTGAGTGGAAGGTGAACTGGAATGGGGAGTGACTTGAGACAGGCAGACACCCCCCACCCGCAGCAGCTGTTGCAGTAATCCAGGTGTAAAGTGAAAAGGGCCTACACAAGAGTGAGGGCAGTGTCAGAGGAGAGATGCTGCAAAGGTGAACTAGACAGACCATGGCAACAGTTTGGATGTGGGGGGTGAAAGAGTGAGGAGTACAGCATGACTGCCAAGTTGTAAACCTGAGGGACTAAGAAGATAGCATTGCCCTCCACAGTAATAGGGAAGGTAGGAATCAGGGCAGGTTTGGGAGAAATATAATGAGATCTGGTATGGATATATTGAATTTAGAACATTTTTTGGACATTCAGTTCAAGATGTCTGAAAAGCAGCTGGAGATGCAAGATTGAACGTCAACGGAGAGATTGGGGTAGGAAAGGTAGATTTGAGAATCATCACCAAGTAGAGTAGCATAAAGTGAGAAGAGAAGAGGACCAGAAGGACCCTTTGGGACACTATGATTAGGCAGTGTGATCTGGAGGAGGATCCAGCAAAGGAGACAGAGAAGGAGTGGTCAGATAGCAGGAAAGCCAGGGATAGAGTGTCCTGAAAACCTAGAGAGAAGAGGTATTGACCAACTTAGCTGTTTAGATAGATATACTTTCCCTCAGGAAAATCTAAGCTTTTTGAAGACGGAGACTGTTTTCCATCTTCGCCTTTGTATTGCACGGTATCTTTTACTTGGTATTTGGTAGGCACAGAAGTACACTTAATTGAACTGATGTGTGAAGTTTTGTCATTAGTTTTTCAAATAAAACTTATTTGAATAGATGGGTCATAAATGTTCTTTTAGTACATATATCAAAACCATTGAACATCTCTGCCTTCATACTTGAAGATAGACTTGTAGTGGAAGTATTGACGTTAATTTTTTTATTCGAAATAGGGTAATAATGCTTAAGGCCACTCCCAAGCTTTATCTGTAGTAAATATTTATTAAGTTCCGACTATGTGCCAGGCACTGCAATTTCTGTTTATTACTGTTTTAGTTTAGGCATTTGCCTAACTGAATTTTTATTTTTAACTTGGAAACTTCTTGAAAAAATGAGCAGCCATTTTATAATATTTAGAAGTTGTCCCTGTTGGTATTTTATTTTTTAAAAGAAACATTCTTTTGGATCTGTCAGTATTTAATTTAAAAACTCCTTTTGGATAATTTCTTTATTGAATTCATAGCATTTTACCAATACAAAATATTAATTCTAAGTTTTTGAAATAAATCCCAAATGAATGCATTGTAGTGAAGTAGAAAACATTTTGCTATCTGTATTCTTGTGCAAGTTATTAATTTATCTGGATCTCAGTTTACATATTTATAAATGAGGGTATTAGATGACCTGTAAGGTCCCTTCTAGCTCTTGATCTATGATTAATGAATGTTCTAGGACATTCTTTTTGTCCCATTTGATGTAAAGTAGTTCAACTGTACTCAGGCAAATTTAAGTGTAAATTTAGACATAGGCCTTAGAAGGAAATTCATCAGCAACAACAACCTAGTAATGAATGAGCCATTGATCTTTTAGTTCCATTCTGGGATTTGGGCCATGCATTCAACCAGTCTATCCGAAACAGGATGTTATATCACACAGACCCAGAAGAAATAGAACTATAAGAACAATGGGTGGGTGGGTGGGTGGGTGGGTGGATACATGCATTGATGAATGGATTGATAGATACATAGATAGATATGGATGGATAGATAGATAGGTAGATAGATAGATACATACATACATACAATTAAATAAGCACTCTTTAGCAAACCCCTCTTATGAGGTAAATATAGCTCTTCTATGTAAATCAGAGAAAGATATATAATTAATATGATAATATAATATAATAAAAATATTATAATGGAATTAATTTTAAATAAAGTCTTGGCAAAAAGACTAACAACTTGCTCAAAAAAACTTTTTTTAACCAAGTTGAATTTGTAAGAATGGTTCAACATTAAGAGAAACAACATAATCATATTAAAAACAAATTCCCCAAACTATAGTATTATCTCAATAAATGCAAAAAAAGCCTCTAACAAAGCACAGCACTCATTTTGTGCTTTGGGGGTAGTGGGAAGCCTACAAAATACAGACATAAAGAGATCTTTTTTAATTTTAAAATTTCTAAAACCAAAAGTTAGCTTTATATATAGGAAAAGTACTAGAAGCTTTCCCAGTAAAAAGGCATATAGGACACCTCCCTTATACTGCTAGTATTTGACATAGGTCTAGAAATGCTAGCAGTACTAGTAAAGCAAGAGAAAAAAATTAAAGACATAATGATTGGCAGAAAGGAGACAAAACTCTCTATTTGAGCCTGGCATGATGATTTGCTTAGAAAATCCTAGGGAATAAGTGGAGAAACTAATTGAGGCAGTAGGTTCAGGTAAAGTAACAGATTACAAAATAAACCCACCAAAAAAATGGAATGAAATCTAGGTGGCAGTGAAAATAATTACATTCAAAAGAATTGTACAATGCATAAAATGTCAAAGCACACTCAGTACCTATATCAGGTAATTATTCCTTAAAGAATAGCTTAATTAGCCATTTTCATACATGGACCATGCCAATAAATTAAATCACATAAGTTAGTTTTCAGATTTAATGCTATGCCTAATTATTTTTAGATTTTTAAAAAGATATTTTAGATTACAAGAAAAGATACCTTACAAAGGTAGGTAAAATAAAAACAATTCATTTGGAGGAGCAAAACATCTAGAATTTTAATGAAATTATTTTTTTAAAGGTAGAAAGTAATGGAAAATAGCACTTCTGGATGTCAAGACTGCATTGTAAAAGCAAGTCATCACAACCACTTGGTGCTGCTTAAAAAAATAGAAAAGATGATCAATGGAACAAGCTAGACAGGGAAGAATCAGAAATAACTGAATCCAATAAACCAGTGTTTTATAAATCTGAAACCATAAATTACTTAGGAAAGAACTCATCACTCGATGAAAACCTGCTGGGGCCTGAAAAACAGTCCTAGACATTAGACTTAGACTAACATACAGTAAACTGAATGGATATAGGACCGAACTGCTAAACATCAGGTCATAAAATCAGTTAGAGAAGCAGATCATATGCCTGTCACAGCTATGACTGGGGGCCGGGGAGGGGGGGGGAGGGAATAGCCAGAGTTCCCTGTTGCTGTGGAGAGCATTTAGGATGCTTCAGGCTCACGCCCCAGGAGTAGTAATCCTGGACTCTTCACCATCTCTCACCCTGCAGACCCAAGCTGTTGCCAGGGCCTATCATTTTACATCACTGCAGCATCTCTCAAATAGATGCCCTCCTCTCCTCTGAGGCTGCCTCCATTGAGGTGCTGGTCTACATCATCTTATTCCTGGATTGTTGCAGTAACTGCTGGGAGACCTGCCTCAGGTCCCTCCCCATTCCAAAACATCCTCCATTCAGCCACCAAAGTGATTTTCCTAAAGGGCTGATCTGATCTGGTTACACCCTACTCAATAAATTTCAGTGACTTTCTTTTGCCTCCAGGACAAATGCAAAATGCTTAGTTTGGCATTTAGAGCCCTTCCTTTCCAGCCATATTATACCTTACACCCCAGCGTGTACTCTTCAGTCCAGTGACACTGGCCTCCTAATTGTTCTATAACTACAACCCTCCATCTTTCCATTATGGACATTCTCTTGGGATGCCCCCCATGCCTGTAGCGCTCTCCCTCTGCTTCAGCTACTGATCTGGCTTCCTTTAAGTCCCAACTAAAAACCCTCACCTTCTATAGGGAAGCTTTTCCCAACATCTCTTAATTCCAGTACCCCCTCTGGTTATTTCCTATTTATTCTATATATAGCTGTTTGCATGTTGTCCTCCATATTAGATTGTAAGCTGCTTGAGGGAAGGGACTTTTTTTTGTCTCAAGGGTGCTTAGGAGGACAGTGTCTGGCACATAATAAACATTATTAAATGTTTATTTAATTGATAAAAGCTATTTTGATCATATAAAACTGAAAAGATTTTACATAAACAAAATGAACAAAGCTTGGATAAGAAGGGAGAAAGGCAAATGAGAAAAAATCTTAATCATAAAACTCCTGTAAAGTCTGATATCCAGTACGCACACGTTGGGGGGGGGGAGTCTCCAAAGGATTGAAGGATTGCTTGGTAATTATTAATAACTATGAAAGAATGATCTAAATCATTAATAACAAGTGAAAATCAAAGCAACCCTGAGGTTCTACTTCATACCCAGCAAGTTAGCAATGATGACAAAAGACAGGAAATAGTCGTTGTTGGAGGGGTTGTGAAAAGATGTATACTTTGTTGGTGGATCAGTAGAACAATATTTCTGTACTGCATGTAGGAAATTATGAATATGACTCCAGAGAAGCATAGAAATATTTATATGAACTGGTATAGGGTGGATTGAATAAAACCAGGAAAATTACACATAGTGATTACAACAGTATCAATGGAAAGAATGATGACAGCAATGAAATGACCAAAACTGAATGCTGTCAGATTATAATGACTGAGGTCAGCCATAGAGAAGAGATGAAAAGACCCCTCCTTATTTCCTTTGCACAAGTGAGAGACCCTATATATCTCAAGATCTTTCTGATATGTTCAGTTATGAGGAACATTTTCATTTTTTCTTTACTGTTAAAAGTGACCACTCTTGGAAAGCGGTGGGCTACATTAAGAAATGTAGGTGAGATAAAAAGCAAGTATCAGTTAAAAATGAATTTTTCTGGTTTTGCCCCTTTTTCCTAACAAGGCAAAATGGTCTTCACATGTATTGTGGATGTGACCTCTGGAAATTTTTATTCCAAAAATAGCTAGACTTTATATAATGCTTTTTAAGTTTTCTGAAATGGCTTTTATATTTTATATATTTATATTTTTAAAAAAAATTTTCTCAATTGATCCTCATAACCCGGAGGGTAGACCTTTTATTAGTCTCATTTTCCAGACAAACTGAGGCAGGCATATTAAGTGACTCACCTCAGATCATACAGCTAGTGTGTGCGCCAGCATTGGAACTTGGATCTTCTTGACTCGAAGGTCCAGTGCTTTATCCACGCACTGTTTACCTAAGCTGCCTAAAAGTGAAGAAAACAGAATTTGAGCAAATGAACTCAGTCGTAGCCCCATTCAAGTTGAAATTGGATTTTACCTATGTTGTGACTTGTGCCATAATTGAAAGTTTGCCATATCCCTGGGATTAGAGTGCAGTTGATCTTGATAAAATTCAGAGATCAGTTCTTGGAGTCTAACCAGAATAAACTTAAAACAATGCCAGGAAAGGGGTGTGGGGTTTTAATTCATGTGATGCTGACAATTGTTGGCCCTCATCAGTTTATGCCTCTGTTACATCATGTTTGTGACAGTTGTAAGCATAAAGTTTGAGAGAAAGTAGTTGCATGCGATGTTTTTAATTTATGCTTACAAGAAGGTTAATTGAAAAAAAAAAGTTTGACCCTCGATTAAAATTTAGCTTACCTAGTAAAGATTACCTTGTGATCTAATCTTTTTAGAACATTTTTCCCCATGTATCTATTGTAGATTTTAATTTTTAGAATTGTCACCTACCCTAGTCTGAAATTATATAAAAACATAAGCAATTTAAAAAATACCTGTTCTCTCAAGAACATAGAAGCTAAGGAATCAAGATGATACAGTCTGCCTTCTGTAAAGGACTTACAGCTTTAATGCTGAAAGGGGGACCATGAGAGCTGCACTGCAAAAACATAACAAGGAGCAGTTGGAATTGTTGGTAAAAGTTGTCACTCCTTAGATTATCTGTGTTAGTGGGGTCAAAAACCTAATATATAATTTAGCTTTATAATTGTGGTTTTTTGTATTTAAATTGAAAAGTAGGTAGGTCTGATGTGGGAGTTAATAAAAGTATTTAAAGTAAAGTAGTCAAGCCACACCGAAGACCTTCTGGAGGATTTGCAAGAAAATAGAAAACTTAGGTCCAGAATTTGCCTTGCTGTTTAAGACAAGGCAAAACTGAATGGAGAAAATGGAGCCTTAACTTAATTAGCTAAGATTATGGCATGAAAATGGATGCTTTTCAGCTTTCGTTTCCTATTTTAATACTAGAGGTTATCTAATATCTTGCCTCTTAGAGCCTTCGTTTTGTATTTTGAATGAAAGATCATTAGGGGGTGGCCAGGGGGCTCAGTGAGTAAGAGCACCGGCCCCAGAGTCGGGATGACCTGGGATCTGGGATCGAATCCGGGCTCTAGTACTTAGCACCACACCCAGAAATAACTGGCCATGTAACCTTGAGCAAGTTGCTTAACTCCGATTGCTTTAAAAAAAAAAAAAAAGAAAGATCATCAGATTATCACCTACTATAATTTTATTTTATTGCTTTCCTAGATCTACTTTGTTGCATTTTTTTATCATTTTCTCATGATAGGAAACTTAGGAAAGACTCTTTTATAACAAAATACTCAACATGTTTTTGTAATACATTATAAAGAGGTCTCTACAAACTATTTGTTGATTCCTAGGAGAGAAAATTATTGAGTGGGGAACAAACAGCATTCCTAGCACCTACCAAAGTTCTCAAATGACTGGAAGCCAAAATCTTTTTAAATGTTTGTTTTCTATGAATTTGTTTTCATTACTTAGCCTAAAAATCATCTTGTAGTTTTGAGACCATAAGGTGTGAGCTAGTGTATAAGTATTGTTGGAGAGAGTACCCTGGCAATAAAATCTCAAGGAGGTATCCTCTAGCATGACATGGTTTAAAGGGATTTTGTCTATAATTCCAATATTGCTTTCACAAGATTATATTTTATCTAAAACTGAAACTAGCAGACACTCTCTGCTTCCCTTGCTTTTAGCATTTTAGTTTGTACTCACTATAAAAGTAAATTCTTTAACTACTGTGGTTACAGTTTAGGACCTGTGGATAGACTATCGATATGAGTAGCATTTCATTATAATAAAGCTTTTGAGAAAAAAGTTAATACTATAGAACTTCAGTGAAATATGTTTTAAATTTAATAAATAGTAGATCCTCTATTTTTGTTATATTTAAAAACAAATTACATGTTTATGATTTGGAGATAAAGAAAGCATGGAGAGGCAGTTAGTGAAATTGGTTAAGTCTGGCTCCAGAAAGATCCAGGATGTTAGAATATTTATCTAAAGATGTGAATTTTGGTTTTGTTTTCCATTTGTGGGACCCTTTAACTTTGTTAGTGGAACTCCTGATAAAGAAACTCTCCACTAATGAAGATTGGCTGATTGATCGTGAATTTAGACTTAGGAAATTGCCTGGGGCACAAACATGATTTCATTTGGTGCTCTCAATGAACTGATGAGGTTAAGTACTACTAGAATTATCATCTCCCTTTTATAGATGAGGAAACTGAATCTCAGAGGAGCCTTCATTCAAATCTCATTCACTGCTGAATCCCAAGTCCCATGTTCTTCCTACAGATACAGTTCTTCCCGTCTAGATAAAAGATGGGGGAGGGGAACTTTATGGACTGCAAGTTCAATATGAATCTTTTATGGGTCCACCCCTATTTTGTAACATTTTACTTGTTTTGAAAATAAAATTACTCTAAATTGAGTCTGGGGGGGGGGGGGGGGTGTGTAATTACAAGAAGATAGGTTGCAAGCTTATGGTTCTCATTGCCTGGCATTTAGGATTGTTGTATAAAAAAATATAGCAACAATGATTTTACATGCACAGGCAGGCGTGTGTATTTTAAAGAATGCTACCTGCCCTTTCTTCATAAAAAATTTTTCTACAGTCTGAGTAGTAAGAAAGATTTCAGTGTAAAACATGGGTTGTTTTGTTTTGATTTTAATGGCTGCAGCTGAAATCACTTCATAGGTCTCTGCAGCTCATTTCATTAGGGTATGTACCCAGAGAATTTAATTATTTTTTTCCAAGATTAACATTTATCAAATATTTAATCATAACGGACGTTTTTAGCCATCAGATGAAACTAAAACTTTAATTTTTGTGAAATTGGTAGTCATATTTTAAAAATTCAGTAATGGACTGCCAATATTTTGAGAGATTGTATGCACCTGTCAGTGTGCTTAAAAAAATTTTTTTTTTTTTAGACATTACCATTCCTTATCAAATGGTCCTAATAAAATAACTGGAATTAAATCAAAATACCCTTCAACTTTAAGTTGGGGGGGAGTAAAGTGAAAAAGGAAACAAGAATTTTGTTTTCAGCACACACTGAGGTAAATCTCAGATTACTTAAAAATAAAAACATAAATAATGATATTGTTAGAGCATTTAACTAGATTACAAAACAACAATATAATCAAGACATAATGTTCAAAAGAGAATGTCTAATGTTGTAGAGAACTTCTTTAGGTATTTGATCCAGGAATGCATTCTGGGATCCCTCAAGCACATCCTTTTGGTAACACAGTGATGGGAGCTTCAGATTTAAGTTATGGCACAGTTGCTATTTCCAGCTGCCTGCTAGATCTCTCTACTTGACTTCTCAAGTATGCTGATCTTATTTTATTCCCAAAAGATCTCTAATGTCTTCTCCTCTCCTCCCTCCCCCCCCCCCATCTTACCTTTTCAGTGATCATATCACCATTCTCCCAGACATCCAGGATCAAAACCTTGGAGTTGTCCTTGATTCTTCACTTTCCCTCACTTCTAGTATCTAACCTGTTTGCCAAATCTACTTCTCTAATATTTTTAATATTCTTTCCCTTATTTTATTGCTACTACATTAAGCACTCAAATTTAAGCCCTCTAATCTAGACTTTTATTGTAGTTCCCAGCTCATCACTGCCAGTATAATCGGAGGCATAATTGGACTGAGGCATTATGAGCTTATACCAGGATGCCCACAGCATGTGTGTTCCTTCATTCAGCAAATTGTTTCTGCTTGTAGTATCCCAGGACTCTTACCAGTGTTACCCTGGGGCTTTTATCTTCCCTAATAGGATTTTTTTTTCTTGATGTTACTCCTCCTAGAGTCACTGCCCTTCTGGTTACCCAGTTTCATAAACTCAGCGCCATCCCTGACATCCCTCATGCCAGATCTTGTTGATTCCTCCATGTTGTATGTCTATTCGAGATCTCAGCCACTACCTTTGTTCAGGTCATCATCACCATTTGAACAGTAACAGTATCTTTTTAATTGTTTTCCCATTTGTTTATATACCTAAAACATTAATCTGACCATATCACTCTCCAACTTATTCTAGGAGGTTTTATTCCTTACTTTTAAAACTAGTTTTTCTTTCAAACTAAGAGTTGGAATATACTTACAGTTGGGGTTTGTCACCCAAAGTGAAATAATTTTTAAGTTTTAAGAACTATCCCATGATTACTTTTCTCTTTCTTATCATTATTACTTTTCCATGGAATTTTTAAAAGATCTAGTAATATTTTCCATTCAATTTGTATATTCAGCAATTTCCCAGACCTTTGCCCATTCCCACTATGACCAAAAATCCTGTGCTTTCTTTGCTAAACTGTAGAGAATTTACCGTTATAGTTGTAGTTGTACCGTTGTAGTTGTAGTTTTAGTTCAGCAGTCATTTATTCCTGTCTTCCTTGTATGCATATACACAATTATACTTTACCTAGGAAATGGCCTAAAATTAGTCTTTTCATATTGGTCCACACTGTCATGGCTGATTAGCATGTAGATTATTCCTCATGTTTACATCTGGAAATCCAAATATATCTGCAGCTTTTCTTCCCTTTGTACATCCATAGTTTGACCGGGGGGGGGGGGGGGGTTGGTTTTTTTTTTTATAATTTCTTAACACTTGCTCAGTAATGTAATGATGTTCCAATGTGTACATTATGCTTCTTTTTTCTGTGGGTGACCAGGATAAAGCATAGAAAATTCAGCTATGTGAAATGGTTTTCATTTTTATTATTTGTGGGGTTTGTACTCTTAAAAGGGTTTTGGTGGAGGTAAGAATGGAAGTTAGTAGAACAGACAGGAATATCTATTCTGATACTACCAAGAACAGTGAAATATACTTAATTTGAAGAATTACTTTCAATGATGATATATAAAATCTCTCACAATAAAATCTTTTGGTTTCTGTCTGCAGCTATGCTTTTAACTTGAAAAGGCTGGATGTTGGTAAATATAGATCACTTTATGTAACAGATTCCAGAAAAGTTACATATAAATTGGCGTGTTAAATAGGTTGAGGAAGATTTCCTAGCTAAAATAAATTCTATGATTAATTATTTTTGCTAATCTTCCTCTATAATTTGATAAAGTGAGGCAACTTAAGTCCCATTTTTTGTTTTATTTTATAGATTGTTGTCATAGACTTGGAATTGGGAGGAAAGGTTTAGATCTAGATCATAAGAAGAACCCATTAAATTCAGGGTTTGAAAGATTTCAAATCCATTACTTACATAGAAACTTGTCTAAATGTAGTGTGTCTTTATTTTCAATTAACAAGACATCCTGTTAAGTTTTTTTCTGGAGTATTTCTTTTCTCTAAAGCAGTGACTTTCTAACTGCTGTGTGAAAAGAGAATCTAAGGGCGTCACAATGATTTTTCCAAAGAAAATATCAGGCCAGTGTTGTATATTTCCCCTAGTGTTTAAATTGTGAAGTACAAAACAATTATAGGGAGAGATGGGCAAGCACTTGCATGACTTAAGTCTCTTCTGTTCTTGATATTTAAATGATATTAAGATTAAAAGTAATGTATCCCCCTGAGATGCAAATCTTTCTTTTTTTCTTTATTACAGATAAGTTTACATGTATTGCAGACCAGACCAGAAGCACTTCTGATTTCAGGTAAATTTAATATAATTGTTAACTAACTAGTATTTTTTGTTTTTGTTTTTTTGGGGGCGGTTTTTGTTTGTTTTCTTTGCTCTCTGGAGGGGGAAGGCAAGGCAGTTGGGGTTAAGTGACTTGTCCAAGGTTACATGGCCAGCGTGTTGAGTGTCTGAGGCTGGATTTGAACTCAGGTCCTCCTGATTCCAGGGTCAGTGCTCTATTCACTGGGCCACCTAGCCACCCCTAACTAGTATTTGTTAAAGTAAAATATTTTCCTTGTTATAGTACTGCTTTGTGCTTCCATGTGAACAGGAGGTTCAGATCACTTTATGTCTCTGAGGCCATTTCTTATCGAATAATTATTCACTTTCAGGGTGATATGCTCTGTTGACTGTGAAGGAGGCATCAAGTTACTGTTCAACTAGAAAATCATAAAGTGGTCTTAGGAGCTCATTGTGGTTTAAAGTCTCTACTTAGCACCTTGATTTAAAGTAGGATGATAAGCAAGGTCTGTGTTAGAGGTTGATTACTTACATGAATCATTATTTTGACTTTATGAGGGACGTAGCACTGGACTTCCATTCTCTGATACATCTGACCCTCTCTTCTCTGAACTCCTGTAACATTGTTTGTATCTCAGCATTTGATCATAGAGAGTCTGGCCCTAATTTTTCATGCCAAAACATTTTTTTTAATAGAAGGCAGTTTTTATTTTATGCTAAAATCTTTATTTTAACTGAAGGCTGCATATGTCATAAAAAGCAAAGCTATGTCTTTTAGCCTGTGGTTCTTTAAAATAGATAATGTGCTCTAAGTTCTATAGAAAGGACACAGATATCCTGCACACAATGGTGAAACAGTAGCCTTTCAGGATTCTTTAACATGCACATGTAGCAAATGAAGAATGCAACTCAGCCATATCATAAATCTGACACATGTAGAAGAAGATGCTAACTATACAAAACCTCAAACATTGGATTAAAGAAAAAAATTGACTTGCTTTCTTAGGATTTAGGGATTTTTTAGGTGATTTTTAGACTCTGGTCTCTTCAAACTTTTCCATATATAGCTTTTTAAACTGAGGCCGTTTTCTTCTCACCATATTTTCTTATAGCTCAGGCATTCAAAATATACTAACATGACCTGAAAGGTAGGATTGTTCTTTTTTAAAATAGACATAGAAGCATTTTAAATATTGAAGGTACCTCTTGAATATGGTCCTTGTGTTATCATTGCTATCTCTGCTACTTCTCCTGCTGGCAAATTACATAAAAGGCAGCCCAAGGATAGGTGTAAAGGCAAGCTGGCCTCCTTTGCCACAGATAATGATAGGGATTGTGTATGGCTTAATGGCATGGATAGCAATCTCAGAGTTTCTTTACCATGAACTGGTAATACTATGCTAGTTCCTACTCTGTATTAGTGCTGCCTTCCTGAATCCTAGATGTATAGAAGGTTTCAGCTGCAGGTCAGATGAAAAGATCCCATGGTCTTCAGGGTACAGTAACAGAGCAGGTGGTGATAATATCTTCTTTTATGCCATGTCCACTGATGTTGTTATATCTGTTTCTGATTTCAACCCTTTGTTGAGCCCAAGGACATTGTTGGTGAGAATTTTCTCGTCCGGGTCTTGAGTAGCTGTTGCTTCCAAGGAGGCAGGGCTTCAGTGCCTACAAAGACCAGGTTTCATCTCCTAAGGAGTTGCTTTCCAGGACCAGTGGTACAGAGAAGTGCTGCCTGCCCTTTGGCCACAGTTGGTCAGCAATTGGTGGTGGACCATTTCTTCAGTGATTGCTCATTTCATTGGTGGCTACGGGGACTCTGACCTTAGAAACAAGGGTCGTAGTCTCAGGGTGGGGGGCCCTCGCTTTCTTGCTGCTGTTTGTCCTTCATTTTTGAAGACGACCATGACATCAGGGAGGGGATGCCATGATGTGCATAAGAATTGTATTTGAGTGAAAAAGGGCTGTACAAGGTCACCAGCCTCACTTTCACCTCCAGAACCATCTGGGTCCAGTTGCCAAATAGAGATCAGGAGATGAAAGACTGACTCAGAGGGGAGGTGATGGTGAAAGGGGTGGCAGTTTGCCTTGCCCAGAAGATGCTTCCTTCTTTCTCTTGTGGTACCTTGCTTCTTCAGCAAGCCAGACTTTTCTGTAGTTAGTGGGCATGACTGGCCCCCTTCCAGTTGCTTTTCCAAATGATGACTATATGGAGCAGACTACAAGAGGGGTCGATGAATGCATCTCTTTTCTTTTGTGCAGTGGTGGAGGGCTATGAGTGTGGAATGCTGTACATGATGTCCTTCTGGATATATGTGCTGCTTAGTGTTTCTGACCTTTTTCCCCCCTTTAATTCTTCGGGTTTTTTGTTTCTAATTTCCTTTTTTATAGTAAACTAAACAATTCTCAATAAACATCTTAATAGGGCGGCTAGGTGGCACAGTGAATAGAGCACCGGTCCTGGAGTCAAGAGGACCTGAGTTCAAATTCAGAAAAAAAGAGACTCATATATAAGATAGTAATGAGATTCTTGTGTCACCTACATTTCCCAGGGTATTCCCCCGCCCACCACTCCTGCAGAGAGCCATTTCTATAATGAAGAATTAAAAAGGGGATAAAAATTTCAGCAAAACTAATATGCAGCAAAAAATGTCTGGCATCACACGCAACGTTCCCCAAGCACAGTCCTTGACCCTGGCAGATAAGTGATTAGGGCGGTGCCTTTCAGCTCTTCTCTGGGGCACAGTGATATTCTGTTACTTAGGTGCCACAGTTTAGCCATTACCCCAATGAGGGGTGATTTTCTTTGTTTCCATTTCTTTGCTACAACAAAACAGTTTTGCTTATAAATATTTTGATGCTTATAAGGCCTATTATTTTGTCATATACCACATCTTAAAGAATAAAGAATTTACAAATAAGTGTTGTTGTTTTTTTAAAGCAGAAATATTAACTACTTCCTTCACAGACCATAACACAATAAAATAGTAATTAATACAAGCAGCACAAATGAAAATGGAGTTATGGGGCAGCTAGGTGGCTTAGTGAATAGAGCACTGACCCTGGAGTCCGGAGGACCTGAGTTCAAATGCAGCATCAGACACTTAACACACACACACACACACACACACACACACAAAACCTAGCCATGTGACCTTGGCCAAGTCACTTAACCCCAATTGCCCTCCAAAATGAAAAAAAAGAAGAAAATGGAGAGTTAGTAACACACTTCTCAATAATAAGTCAACAGAAACAATGATGAGAAAACATGGTAGAATTTCTGGAATTCAGCTAAAACAATCTTTAGAACAGGAATTTTTTTTTTATTTAAAAAATCTTTTTTTTTTTCTCTTTTTTTGTCTTTATTAATTTCTTTGTTTACTTTTAGTTTACAAGATTCAGTTCCACAATCCCTTGAGCTTCAAATTTTCTCCCACTCCCTCTCTTTCCCAAACAGCTGCTGCCACGCCCCCTCCCCCCACCATGGCAGCATGCAATCAAGTATAGGATCTACAAATACTTTCACATTAGACATTAGTCAGGTTGTAAAGGAGGATTGAAACCAATGAAAGGAACAATGGGAAAGAGGATACAAAACCAAACAAGAAAAAGAAAGAGAGCAGGTAGTTTGCTTCAGTCTGCATTCAAACTCTATTCTTTGTAGTTCTTTCTCTGAATGTAGACATCTCCTTCCATCATGAGTCTTTTGGAGTTGTCTTATAACCTTGCATTGCTGAGAAGAGTCCAGTCTATCAAGGTTGGTCGTCACACATACATTGTGTCTGTAATTGTGTACAAATTTTTCCTGGTTCTGTAAAGCAGGAATCCTTAAAACTTTAAAAAAAAATTTTTGTATCAGAACCCCCTTTGTCAGTCTGGCAGTCTTTCTCAGACTAATGTTTTTAAATACATGGAATAAAACACATAGAATTACAAAAGGAATCAATTCTGTTGAAATATAGTTAACAAAATATTTTTAATAAATTCATGGATTATATCCCTAAAAACAAACACTAGCAAAATAAAAAAGAAATGATTAATGAATGATATCCAGTTTTTAAAATGAGAGAACTAACAAATCCAAAATGAACACAAAAGAGATGTTGACAATTGGAAATAAAATAGATACATTGGAAGCAAAAAAAATATTTTGGAACCAATAAAATTAAAAATTGATTCTTCAGAAATTTTCTACCAACAATTTGAATTTCAAGAATTCATGTATTGTCTACAAAAATTTAAGATATCCCTTTGATATTCATGTCATCAGCAAACTCTTACAGTGCCTAAATTAACAAAACACCATTAGTTAAGAAATCTTACATAATTTCGAAAAATAAATTGAACTAATTATAAATGAGCAAAGAAAAAATGATTCTCAAATTATTTCTCCAAAATCAAGAAGACTCTACAAAACTTTCTTCCTTTGTTCATAGCATGAATATTTACTTAGAAAATCAGCAAAGAAACCGAGATAATTCATAACTAAAGTAACAATTTATAAACTAAAAGTTCGCAAAAATCAGCAGTATTTCTATACAGTAACAAAATCCAGGAGGAAATAGGAATTGAGGTCCATTCAAAATACTCACAAAATGTATGAGAGTCAGCTTACCAGAGAGAGAGGGAGGAGCAGGACCCATCATGTCATCAGTGTGTAGGATACTCTTAATGCACATTAGCTCCCTCTGTCAGACACACGGACCTGTCTGCACACTGGAGTGCTCAGAGAAACAGAGTGAAATGTCATTGGGAAGTAGTTAACAAAATAAGTAAAAATACAGTAAAACCTAGATCACATTACATTTTGGAAACAAGTCAACCTGCAGCCCACAGGAACCTTAATGTTCTTGCAGTCCCTGTTTCTAGTTGAGTTGATTTCACTGCTTAAGAGTACTGAGAGGTCTTGTGACCTCACCCATGGCCAGTGGGTGTCAGAAAGGAGGCTGGTCATGCTACCTCTGCCTGCACAGAGGAACTACAGACTGCTTCTTGAAGAAATGTTGAAACAGGAATGCCTCTCTATGGGGGAGTGTAGGTTGTTGGGAAAATGCATTGTTGTTGGTGGGTTTCAATTGTATCTGAGTGCCTGTGACACTGTTTGGAGTTTTCTTGGCAAAGATGCTGCAGTGGTTTACCATTTCCTTCTCTAGCTCATTTGACAGATGAAGAAACTGAGGCAGACAGGGTTAAGTGACTTGCCCAGGGTCACACAACTAGGACGGTCTGAGACCAGATTTGAACTCGGGGCCTTCTGTCTCCAGGGCCAGGTCTCTGTCTGTGCCACTAACTGCCCAATAGAAAAGTGTAGGTGATACAAAAACAAAAGACCTCAATAAACTTTTTTTTTTTAATATAGTCAAGGATACCTATCCAATGAGTAGGTTAAAAGAGCAAGAGGTGAAGTGTGGATGCATAGCCAAAGTAGAGATTGCTTCGACTGTCCTGTGGTGTCCTTTTCCTTTGCGCTATTTCCACCAAATAAAATGCCATCTTCTCCTCTTCTCCCACCCCCCCCCATTTAATAGTATTTTATTTTTTCCAATTATGTGTAAAGATAGTTTTCAACATTCACTTTTATATGACTTTGGGTTCCAAAATTTTTCTCTCTCTTCTACTCCCCAAGACAGAAAGCAGTCTGATAGAGGTTATACATGTACAATCATATCAAACATATTTCCACATTACTCATGTTTTGAAAAAAGAATGAGAACAAATGGGGAAAACGATGAGAAAGAAAAAAACAAAAAAATAAAGTGAAAAGAGTCTGCTTTGATCTGCACTGAGACTCCATAGTTTTTTCTCTACATGTGGATAGCATTTTCCATCATGAGTCTTTTGGAGTTGTCTTAGGTCATTGTATTAAGTGCCAACTTTTGAAGAGAGGAATTTGATCTTACTCTCTTCTTGTATTTCCCTCTCAGCCTAAGCTCAGTACAGTCCTCTAAGTAAATACATGTTACTTGATTGCCCCCCAAAAGGAGGCTTGATGGTATAAAAAGTTTGTGTATTTCTACAAACCTGTCCCAAGTCATGGAGGTGGGGTGCTCAGAAAGCTCCTCTCCTCGTGGCACGGTTAAGTTACTTACCTCATCTTCCCATGTATATGACAACAACTGTATGACTTAAAGCAAAGTGGGTGGTAATAAGGGGAAAGAGAATGGAATTAGCATCTTAAATAAGTTCCGAGAATGTTCTAGAAAATGAGCAGAAAATATAACTTTAATTTGCTTTGACTTTCCCCAGGAGTTAGCTGAGGTATAATTAAATTCTCCAGATATGAGTTTTCCCAGTGTTTTATTGAGGTAGTTGAGCTTGCTTTTCTAATTTGACTTTGCCCAAAGTCAGGAGCTTCTGTCTTTTGTGAATTACAGAAAATCTAAAAATTCCTTTCCAGTGACATCTATAATAGAAACAAATGAAATCGAATTTGTTTTTCAGTACTTAATGTGAAATTTCTTGTTCTTTAAATGGTCTTTAAAACAGGCATCTCCAGCCTCTAAAAACTTAGCAGCATATTGAAAGGAGTAGTTGGTTTCATCTCCATTAGGAAAGCCATTAGAACCCACTAGCCATGATGCGGCTAGATGACACAGTGAATAGAGCACCAGCCCTGGAGTCAGAAGGACCTGAGTTCAAATGTGACCTCAGACACTTAACACTTACTAGCCGTATGACCTTGGGCAAGTCACTTAATTCCAGTTGCCCTGCCTTCCCCCTCCAAAAAAAAAACTCACTAGCCTGTCTTCTTCTGAACTTTTTAAACTAGTTTCTCCTACCTCTGTAGGAATAGAAGAATATTAAGGAATAGATTCCCTTCAACATTAAAATTATGGCTGCTCATGTTTTGAAATTTTTAAAGTGACAACTTAAACAGCCAAAGCAAATCTTGAGACTAGTTTACATTAAAAAGTACTTACATGCAACTGTTTATACTGTGATAGAGAAAAATATACCAAAGTGGCTTGAATAATTGCAAAGCAATATCAGATATAAAACATAACAAGAGAATAAAATTGAATACAGCATAACCTATTGACTGGGAGAGGATAAGTAGATTGTGGTGCATGGATATAATTGAGTATTACATCATAATGATTCCTCATAAGAAATAATGAACGTGAAAGATTCAGCAATTCTTGAGAATACTTATGAACTAAGTAGAGTATGCAGAACCAGGATAAAAATAGCTAACTTTTATTTATCTAGCTCCTTCTGTGTGCCGGGCTCTGGGCCAAGTGCTTTACAATTATTATCCCATTTGATCTTCACAACAGCCCTGCAAGGTAGGTGCTCCAGGCAAACAGAGGCTAAGTGATTTGCCCAGGGGTCATGTGGTTACTAAGTGCATAAAACTGGATTTGAACCTCAGGTCTTCCTACAACAGGGCCCATGCTCTATCCACTGTACGACCCGGCTGCCCCATTGGGCTACAGAAGTGTAAATGGAAACAATTGAAAAACAAAACTGGACATTGTAATTGTAGTGACCAAACTTGTTCTTAGTGGAGGAGACGTAAGAAATGGTCAATGAATGTAGAACATCACATATACTATCAGCTTTAATGTGTTGGTTAGTTTTGTTGAACTGCTTTTATTTCTATACATCTTTTATTCCTTGTCATAAGAGACAGTTCATTGAGAAGAGTTGTGTTAGGAAATGAAGGCTACACACAGACAAAAGATACCAATTTTTAAAGCGTTTCTTAGTAATTGAAGTGCTTGGGAAAGGGGATTAAATGAATCATTCATCCAAAAATGATTAATGTACCACAATATAGCATCTCTTTGGATTATCTTCTCTTCCTCTTACCGCACCCCTTTCTATCAGGTTAAATACCTCAGGGGGACAATGATTCCTGTGTCTGAATTCTTTGAGTCCTTACTCTTAAAAACTGTAGCGCATGGGGCCCCGCTACTGGGTTTACTTTTTAGTTGGACAGGAGACAACTTTAGCAGAGAACAAAGATAGTCACTGAAATGACCTTGTCAGAACAGTAACTGAAACCTCTCCCCCGTTACCTGAGGTGCATTGTCACATACAGTATCCCCTGCTTCAGAGGGATGAGTGGATGCTTATTGGTTTCACCAGTAGAGAGATAGATAAACACAGGAAATGCAGCACATGTCAGTGAGAGAGTGCTGGCTTGAGTAGTAGGACAGAGGTCTTAACTTCAGGTCACATTCCACCGTGGGCCTCTCTGTAACCCTAAACAGCACCTCAAGCAACCTGCTGGCATTTATCTACTGAGTTACAGCTGGAGTGTGAGCCCATACTTGATGAAATCACTGGTGCTTGATATATTCACATGTTACCCAAAGAAGACTTCCTACAGGAGGTGAATTTAGGTTCATACTACAATACACAAGATATTTTGCTCCCAAGGAAGTCTGGATTGAGCCCATCATGGGAGACATATTACCAGAAGGAAGCTATTCTTCTTGCATAGCACGGTAATAGAATGAATCAGCCAACAGAGTGAGTACTATTCAGGTTGAATGAGTAAAGAAGTTAGGGGCATGTATCCTTCAAGCTGAAGAGAAGTTGGGCAGAGGCCTGGAGGAATTGAAGTAGAGGTATGTGATAAAAAGGTAGGAGATGGAGGATAAATAAGATGGAAATTAGTGGATGGAGAAGCAGGCAAAAGGAACCATATAATTGGAAAAAATAAAAAAAATTTTAAAAGGGAGAGAGGGAGACTACAAAGTTGGATAATAAGAGGAAGAAACTGGGTCATAGGTAATACGGTAAACTGAAGAAGGATAGGAGATGACCCACCAAGGTGAGGACATGGGGTAGAAAAGATGAGTTTGGGGACTGAGAGGAAACAGCCAGGGGAAGGAGCTGGGGAGAGCCACAGCAGATGTTTAAGACAGGTCAGTGTTTGGATGAGACATTGGGAAAGTGATTTCTACTGCTATCTGTACATGTGTTAACCTTGACAAAGCAGGACAGACTAGGAGGCCCGGTGCCCATGTCACTAAGGGAACATAGGCTTGTGGAAGCTTCTTTGTAGGTGAATGGCAGCCAGAAAGGCAGCTGGTAGACAACTCCACAAACACACCTGTGTCCCTTTTCCATTCCTCTACCAGAACCACCTCAGACTGTGCAGAAGTAATAGCAAAACCTTGCAGGAGAGTGCCTAATGCAGCCCCCGACCAAAAGGACATCAACAACTCACTCTATGCAGCCTTAGAGTAGGAAGCCAAGATGGACTGCCCTCTCTCCTTGCACTTTTTGCTAGTATGAGAGGTTCAGAAAGATTACCCAGCAGATTTTCAGGAACCTGGAAGAAACAGTTTAGATAACAGGGGTAGGGAACCTGCAGCCTCGACACCACATGTGGCCCTCTAGAAACAATCTAAGGATCTCAGATTTCTCATAGTTTGATTGAATCGCGGACATTTAAAACTCAGAGACACAGGCTAAGCCAACTCAGTATTTTTGAGCATGCACAAGATGCAGAGAAAATGACTTGTATCATGACTAGTAATTGTTAGGGCTAGCATTTAGAACTTTGATCTTTACACTCTCATCTGTTCTTTCAATTGTATACTGTATTGCTTCCCTTTTCTAATAGAAGAGCCATTGTTTAAATATCATTTTGGTGGTTTAAGTGTTGCCCATTTAAAACAATGAGTAATGTAATCATATATTTCTAACTTGCACTGAACTTAGCTTTTTAAGAAAGCAATTAGAAGTTCAGGTCATTGAAGTACAATCTGCCCCCACCAGGCTTACATTTGGATGTCTTTCAAAGTAAGAATTAATGACAAGATTTTTTTTTCTTGGTCAACAAGATTAAGAGGATTTAGACTTGAGGCAGAGACCCAATTAGTATATTCAATCTGTTGGCAACCATTTCATTTGAGCCTGTTGAAGAAGCTGTTGAGTTCTTTATTCATAAGAAATCTGTTTTGAGACCTACTACCAGGTTCAAGGGAAACTGAGTAAGTGTGACATTGATGTGCAATTTTTTTAAAGGCTTATGAGGAATCTTTGTTTCTAATATTAAAATTCATGGTAGGCTTATAAACTTGTAGCTAGTATGCTAATTCAAGTTTGGCTTGCCTTAAAGCGAAATTGTTTCTACATTTATATTCAGACTGCCAACACATACCACCTAGCCGTTCAGATGAGTACTCTTTATTTGTGAAGAGTGTATGAGTGCCATTTTATAGGCCCATATCTAAGGCAGCAAAATTCACAGGATAACTTTTCTACTAATATTAGCAGATTTAAACAAAAAACAAAACCTGAGTAACAAATATTTATTCTTTTACATATCATAAAAGACCCTTTTCTATCTGGCACAGGAATTTAAGTTCAGATAAGTTTATGAGCTACAAAAACTTCAGGACAACCAATATACAAATGTTAGTTGTTGTTTTTTTTTTTTAAAGGCCCTTGTGTTTATAAAATTGAGTAGGTTAAATGTTAATTATCTAACCATAGTTGTTATAAGTGACTTATACTTGGAGATCTTAAATGTAAATAAAATTTCAGTTCTGGTGTCCATCAGGTAATTTACTGGATTTTATTTCTGTGTGTGCATGTGTGTGTGTGTGTTCTCATTTTTAAAAGCACACAAGCCTTTGAAATATTATTGAACTAAAGTAAACTGTAGGCTCACATCAAAGTCAAAATAATCATAGGATAGGTGGTGTATATTAACACAGAAAACTTCTTAAAGTAAACATAAATAACACTTCAGAAATAGTGATATAATAGTTCTCATCAGTAGACTATTTTAAAATGTCTTTAGTATTATTAAAATATATGATCTTATAAATAGTATTAAAAGTTTAACTATTTGGGAGTTTACTCCACTTTTACCGCTACCTGGCACTTGGTCTCTTAAATGTGTAAAAAATCTGATTGTTGTTTTTAAGAATAAGAGCATTCATTAGTTAATAGGAAAAAAGTATATCCTGAGAATTTTGTGTGTGTGGGTCCGCATCCCCATTTATTTCTGACCTGGCTGAAGATCAAAAGTTCTTAACTTAAGGCCTGCGCATTTGTTTTTGTTATGGGTTTAAAAAAAAAAACTTTTTATAAATGTATTTTGATATAATTTTCCTTTCTAATCCTATGTATTTTATGCATTTAAAAACATTCTGAGAAGAGGTCCTTAAGCCTTGCCCTGCCACAGGGGTCCATGACATAAAAAAGGTTATGAACCCCTGCATTAGAGCCTAACAGCAGAGTGACCAAAACAATCTGTTCCATCCTTAAATTATCTGGAAAAAAGTCCTGTTGACCGATCTGACTGATATCTTTAGCTCTGGTCAATGTTCTCAGAATGCCACCTTTTAAAACAGTGAGGAATGGGCAATGAGAACTGGCAGAAGAGAACGATCCATTCCTATCGATCTATTGGGTCAGTAAGTATCAAGTTTGTATGTTAGCTATCTTCTAGGTATAGGGAATTCCTGCCGAAATTAATTGAGAGGTAAATTTATTGAAATGACACATCATTTTCAAATGTTCCTGCTTTGAGATCACTTTTCTAGCGAGGTTAAGATTTTGCTAATAAATGTTATTCATATAATTTATAATTTTTGTTTATAATATAAAAACAAACTAAGGAAATTAATCGGTTATATTATTTTGGCTCACTGTAAATATTAAGTTATTGTTTTCTTTGTATTCCATTTCTGTTCTTTTGGCTGTTGTTTTAGTTGTCCTTGTTTTGATTAACTTACATTTTTTGCTTTATTTTTTTTCATTAATTTTGGCTTTTTTGAAAAAATTTTAAACTTAAATGAAAAATGAGAAGAGGAAAAAAAGCCATTGCCATGCACATAGCAGACCATAAGAAGAGATTCAGTATAAAACAGTAAATTTCCATTTCAGTTAAACCTACATAATAAATACTACATGTTTTCACAGCTGCCCAGCTTTTCTTTGCTTATTTGTTAGTTTTCTTTTGTTTTCTGCTGTGCAATATTTTTTACTTAATTTTTTTCTTCTTTCCTCCCATCACCACCCTGAAAAAGGCTACAATTAAGTGTACATATATATATACACATACCTATACATATATGTATATGCACACATATATAGATATCTATAAACATGCACATCTACAAGACTGTACTATGTTTATTTCCTCCTATCATCTGTTTCTCTGAGGGTGGATAGCATCTTCCTTTGTAAGTCCAAATCTTTCCATGTTTTTCTAAATCAACCAGCTCATCATTTCCTATACCACAGCAATATTCCAACCCAATTACATCCTATCTGAGAAATTGAATGAAAGTTTTTCCCCAAATTTTCTGCATTCCTTCTATTCTTGGCTACATAGATTTTATTTATACAAGGAAATTTTCATTTAAAATAATTGAAATTCTTCTTTCTACACTTGAGCAATGCTCTTACCTCATAATATTGTTTAATGTCTCATACTGCTGATTCTCCTTCCTTTACATCTTTTTCCCCTGGTTTCTTTGACGTTCCTGACCTTTTGTTCTTCCAGGTGAACTTTGTTATTATTTTTCTAACTCAGTAAAATAATGTTTTAGTAATTTAATTGGGATGGCATTGAATAAATGGATTAGTTAGGTAAAAATTGTTATTTTAAAGGTTATATTGACTTTACCTACCCATGAACAATATTACTTCATGTATTTAGATCTGAGTTTATTCATATAAAAAGTGTCTTATGGGGCGGCTAAGTGGCTCAGTGAGTACAGCACCAGCCCTGGAGTCGGGAGGACCTGAGTGCAAATCCGGCCTCAGACACAACACACACACACACACACACACACACACACACACACACACTAGCCATGTGACCTTGGGCAAGTCACTTAACCTCAATTGCCCTGCCTTCCCCCTCCAAAAAGCAAAAAAAAAAAAAGTGCCTTATGTTTATGTTCAAATAGTTACTGTGCCTGTTTTGGCAGGTATAATTCTAGTCATTTATAATGTAGAATTAGGACACCATATTTTGTGAATAGCACTAGAATACCTCCTGGGAATATCACACAGCAGGCATTTATTTAATGCCTCCTCATATTCCAGGCACTTCTGTTCAGTGCTAAGGGTGCAGACAAAGTAGAATAGTAGGAATAGTCCCTCCCCTTGAGGAGCTACCATCTAGATAGGAAGCACAGCAGGTGGTAGTTGTAGAGATAGGTATAAAATGGGTACAGGATGGTCTGAAGGGAAAGCCCTTAGCAGCTGGTGAGTTCAGTGCACATTTCTTGTAGAAGGAGGTGCTTGATTGAGTTGAGTCTTGAAGGAAAATGGGGATTTTGTGTCAGAGGGGAGATGACAGTGCATTCCAGGTAGGGGACTATATGTAAGGAATAGAATGAAGGCCAGAGGGACTGGGTTCTGCTATGTGTGAAGATAGGGTGAGGCTAGGTTGTTGAAGAGCATTCTGTGCCAAACTCAGGAATTGTATTCAATCCCAAGGGTAATAAGGAGCCATTGGAGAATATTGAGTAGAGGGTATGACATGATTATTGTATGCTTTGCATTTTTAGAAATCACTTTGGCAGCAAGGTGGAGAATAGATTGTAATGGCATGAATTGGACGGCCAGTCAGGAGCTATTTCAGGAGACGAAGTGAGAGATAATAGCTATGATGGTCATGACTGCTGTTGGAGAGAGGAGGGTGGTTCTGAGAGAAAATGTTGCTTGTTAGAACAATAAAAGAACTACAGAAAAGTCTGGATTTCCTGTGGAGTGGCTGAGGAAAGGATAGGATCATAGCACTTGGATCTGGAAGGAACCTTGGAAATCATCTGGTTCCACTAGTTCCACTTCATAGATCCTGAAAACCAGAAGATCCCACACAGCTAGTGAGGGGTGGAGGTGCTCGCTCTGGCTGCAGCTCCATGAGGGGTTTCCCCTTGGTCCTATCTGGAGCTTTGCTACAATGAACACTAATACGGCTTACGGAGGTAGTTCTCCGGCCACTTATTTTGGGCTATAACGATGACGATCACCACAGCCCAAGGAGAGGCAAAGCATTCCTTCCCGTGGCTGATCGACCGCTGAATGAAGTTTCTAATGGAAAATCTCTTGGAAGCAAGGATAAATGAAACATGATGATAAATATGGGTCAGAGAGGAGAGCAGACTATTTAAGACTCTCAGCAGAATCTGTCTTAGTGGATTGGAACGTCTAAGTGCGCTGATTCATCACTCTTAGAGCTTAACAATGACATTGGAACTGGAAGAGAGAAGAAATTGACATCTACATAAACGTGATAGTACAGCTTTCCTAAGGCTTTGGAGGACAAGGGATGGTGATGCGAAATAGAACAGACTGAAAGTGAGTAAAATCTAAGTCTGTATACATGGCCTTCTCTGCTCCTAAGGGCGAGGTGAATTTATTCATAGTTGTAGTTCGTGGTATCATGTTATCTTCACCTGAGGGCTTGTAAGAGCTTTGGAGGTTGGTTTGCTTGTTTGGGGGCATTGTGAAAGTATCATAAATTGCTATTTATTGAGTACCTGTGCTTAAATAATTTAGCTATATTTCCAAATTTCAAAACAGTTGTTTTTCTATATGAAACTATTCATCTAAGCTAAATCATTTTGTTATGGGAATAGAAAATACTAATCTTGCCAGTTTTCTGTAAGTTGGAAGTGTGGATTGATGCAGTTGTTTTGGGGGGGTTTTAAACATCATAGTTAAAGGAAATCTTGGTGGATGATAGCCTTCCCACCATCATTACAATATAAGTTCCTTCAAGGTACAATCATAGAAGAAGCAAACCCTTTGAATCTGATACAACAAACATTTGTTAAGCTTTAAGTGCCTTCTACATGTGAGGCAATGAGGATGCGAAGAAAAAGAGTATTCTCTGTCTTCCAGAAGTTTGTATTCTGATGAAGAGGTGCAAGTGCGTGCACACGCATACACACATGCACACACATAGTACAGAGTATCTTAACAGGGGCAGAATAGGAGGATGACAGCCCAGGTGTGCCTTGAGGTACCGTAGGGACTCTACAAGGCAGCTGAGGAGAGAGCACCCAGGGCTTTCCAGATGTGAAAGAACCAAAGATTGAGAGTGGACCGTGAGCAAACCAAGTCAACTGGAATAGAGAGTATAGTAAAGGGGAAAGTCTTATCAGACAAGACTGGAAGGGTAGGTAGGAAAGCTTTAAATGCCAATTTAGGGATTTTCTATTTTATCTTAGAGACAGGAAGAGACCACTGAAAGGTTTTGAGTTGGGGAATGACATAGTTTATAGAATTATTCTTCTGGATCTGAATGGGACCTTTAATAGAGATCATCTAGTCTAAACTCCCTTATTTTATTTTAGAGGTGAGAAAATTGAGGCCCAGAAAGATAAATAGTAAAGCCAGGCTTCTAGATCAGGTCTTAGTATTCCCAAATTACACTTGAGATCTGTGCTTTGGGAAAACCATTTGGTAGCTGGGTGGAGGATAGATTGGAAAGGTCAGTAGTGTAGTAGTCTAGGCAAGAGGTGAGGAAAGGTGGTGACTGCGTGAGTTGAATGAATGCCAAAGACCCTGTGGATCTTGGCTCCTGATTGAACATGGAGGGTGAGTGATAGCTTATGGGAACTGTAAATGGTCATGGCAATTTCTTACTGAATTCCATTTTGTGGTTGTGTGCTGCCCTTCATATGAATGTGAAAACCTGACTTTCAATATAATACTGACATTACATTAGTTTTTGGGGTAGTGACAGACTACCCCAGCAATCAGGCTGCTCTGTGAGTACCTTTGCCTCGGCCCAGAAACAGGGTTGATCAGAGTTAGAGGTGCAGTCTTATAGCCCCAAAAATTATCTGCCTAGGAGGCTGATAAAACCTGTGACCTTGGCCTCATTACAGTCATACTCTAATCAACTCAGCTAACCATCCAGGCACACATATGTCTTTTTAAAAGATTATCCCTGACCTTAAAATAATCCTGATTAGAATTATTCCCAACACCATCATTCCTGAAGATAAAACTATTACATTTTATGCTTTAACCTCTTTGGTAAGCACTGTGACAATGGAAAGCATAGTCCTGGTTTGGTTTGGTTTGGTTTGGTTTGGTTTGGTTTGGTTTGGTTTGATTTTCATTTGAGGGTATATCCTTTAGCACAAAGCAGAGTGAGCTCATACTTCTGAATTTCAAAGAAACAAAAAAAGACTGGCAATAGATTCTTCCTCACTGTCGAAACCCCCCCCCCCATTAATTGATAGAAGAAAAAGGCAATAGTCTTAACTCAGTGTCATGTTCTTTTTTTTTTTTAAAGCAATTGGGATTAAGTAACTTGCCCAAGGTTACACGGCCAGTTATTTTGTGTAGGTGTTAAGTATCTGAGGCCAGAACCATCCTGGGTCCTCCCGCCTCTGGGGCGGGCGCTCTTACTCCCTGCGCCACCTAGCTGCCCCTGTCATATTCTTTTTGTGATTTAAAAGCCATTCTGCAATGGTCAGGAAGTTTTTGAGGCTCCATTGATGAGCTGTGATGTCACATTGCATTTATTAGATGCTTACATGTGGATTGCTCTTATTAATCCTCTAGCATGCAAGCAAAATGTTGTTTTCCATCTCTAGACTTTGAACAGAAAGAGAAAAGTAGCTCCTGAAGTGGAGCTTCTCTTACCATATGAAAAATCCTATTAAATTTGTGTTGTTGAAGTTTATGAAGTTCAAATAGATGATTATAAAGAATAGGTGGTGTTTCATAATTCATAGACCTTTAGTCTCATGCAGTAAGATGGATGATGATTAGTTTTATTATGCTAGGGATTAAAACTATTCACAAGAGGTCATATTTAGAACTGTGGTTCCTTTAAGTTTGAAGATACCTTCTTAAATAGACTATACCATCAGTAGCCACCTTTCCATGCTTTTTCCATTAACAGTCACACTCTTGGGGCGGCTAGGTGGCACAGTGAATAAAGTGCCAGGCCTGGAGTCAGGAGGACCGGAGTTCAGTTCTGGCCTCAGACACTTAACACCCACACACAAAAACTAGCCGTGTAACTTGGGCAAGTTACTTAACCCCAATTGCCCTCAAAAAAAAAAAAACGATCACACTCTTGCTTATTCCATTCATATTTGTTGCACAACCACAGACTCAAGGTTTGGCGCATAAGCACTTTGGACTTCATGGACATCTAGTGCTCTGCCAGGTGCACAGGGAGATACAAAGATTGAATAAAGCCTAAGGCCCAGCTTTTATGAAGCTTACTGTCTGGTAGGAGATTGTGGCACATACCCAGGTCTTACAAAAGCTAAAACAAGTGCATAAGAGGTACTTCTTTACACTTTGTTTGAGTAAGGAGGAGAAGATCACTGACTAGGAAGATCAAGGAATGCTTCATTGAAGAAGGCCATCGGAGCTGAGTTTTACAAAACAATTTCAATGGGCACAGGTTTGGAAAGGGTAGATGGAGAGGGCTTCTAGGTATATGAGACAGTGTGAGCAAGGACAAGATTGGGGAAACAGGGTGTACAGTAAATACTGTGAAATAAGACTGGAAATTTAAGATGGGAACAGATTGTGCAGCATCTTGAACATTAGTCTGAGGCGAGAAAGGCAGTATTGTATTGCATAGACTTTATCAGGTATATGACCATAGACAGATCTTGTCATCTTCATCCACCCTTATTCACTAAACTGCAGTGGTTCCCTTTTGTACAACCAAAAATATCATTCCTTAAAGCTCTTCATTACCAGACCTTTCTGACTTTCCCAGTCTTCTTATACCTCACTCTATTGTCTTGTGACTCTAGACACTTTATTTTCCTGCCTGCCCCAGTGTATGGAATTTTCTGTCATCTCCACTTCCTGTCTTCCTTCATCTGAGCTGAAAGTTTAACTTCTGCAAGACACCTTTCTCGGTTCCTATTACTAGTCATTGGTGCCTTCCTTCTAGGATTTTGTACCTTGTTGCCTCCCCTGTTGGACTAGGAGCTTCTTGAAGGCAGAAGCTGTTTTTGTTTTTCTTTGTGTCCTGGGACTTAGCGTCTTTCTTGGCCCTTAATAAAAGCAGGCTTTACACCTGTTGACTTGATTGAGGTAACCTTTCAGAGTTTGTTTCTTATCTGTAAAATGTGTATAATAATACTTGTACTACCTGCCCTGTGTGGTTGTTTTGAAAAAGTGCTTTGCAAACCTTTACAGCTATTGAGTTATTAATAATAATGACTTTCATTTTATTTGGTGGGTAGTAGAGCTACTGAAAGTTTTGTGTGGAATCCTGTTATGTGTAAGATAGATGCAGCCGGCTATGTGCATAAGGAAGGTAAATCTCATAGTGGTATCTGTGGGAATAGATTGGAAGGGAGTGAGAGCAGAGGAGGTTCTGGAATAATCCAAATGAGTCTTAATGGGGGCCTGTACTAGCATGTGGGCAGTAGGAATTGGGGAGAATTGACAGGACTAGGCCACTGTACATGAAAGATAATGAAAAACACTAAGTGAGGCTAGAAGCCCATAGAGATAATGGCTGACATCTCTATTGTACTCGGTTCTGTTGAAGGTTATAAAGTGCTTTTATCTCATTCCTGGAGTTCCCACTGATGCATCAAACTCACCTTGTCCAAAACCAAGCTTCTTATCTTTTCCTAAAACATGATTTTTGTATCAGTTCTTGGTATTGCTATATGAGATTGAGAATAGGCACTGTAGAATTTTTTTATTATAAACTTAGTAACAGTTAACAAAAACAAATAATAAAATCTTACATAAAACCCTTAGCATGTTACTGATAAAACAATATAGCAAAATAGTGATGTTTCTTTTTCTTCTCCCTGCACCCCCAGTGTAGCTTTCTAGGTCTGTCTGAATTTTCCACTGCCTTTGATTTTATTTTTGGAGAGATTGTTGTAGTCAGTGCACATGTAGTTCAGCTTTACTTCAAAGCCACTTAGCCACATTCCCAGTAGACCCTTCAACACTTTCTTGTAAGCTTTGTATTTATTTACTGTTTTTCTGTATTGTTATGTCTCATTGATAAATTATAATTTATTCAGCTGTTCTCTTACTAGGCATCTAAGTTTGCTTTTTTTCCCCCACCATTACAAGTATATCTTATTGTGAATATTTTGAGCAGATAAATCCTTTTTATGATTGTTTATTATATTGATTTCAAAAACATTTTCACCAGTCTCCCATTCCACCAAAAAACATACTGCCAGTATTGTTCCCATTGTCCATATGAGGGAAATGAGGTTCCAAGAGGTCAGGTGAGATCCCCCCTGCATCCAAGGGGACTTTTCCTAGGTCTGTTAACATAGGGTGGACCCCAGTTTATCCTCACTATGGACTGGCTTACCTTTTCCAGTCTCGTTTCATTCATGCCATCCTCCACATTGCTTCTCTTGTATCATTCATCTTTTGTTATATTGCAGCTGACTGTTCCTTGTTCACCCATGTGCCTCAGCTTCAAATTCATTTTTTTCTAAATTAATATTCCTTGATTTGCAGCCATAATGTCACCAGAAGACTTCTCATTTTAAAATATGCCTTTTATTCAAAGAGAAGCTTGGATCCATTTGGAGAACTGTGCGATTTCTCAAAGGTGGTCTAGCTCCCTCTCCTATAGTCTTCCAAAATCTAGAGTATATATGTCATATGTCATACATATACTCATCTTTTTTCTTCCTTATCACATATTGTAAGACCTACCTTCACAGCATTGAAGGTCCCAGTCATTCATATCAAGCCTCTGTGCTAAGCTTGTGATTTCCCAAATTTTTCATCTATTTCCTCTTTCTGTCCAGGTGGTCTGTAGTCAACTATAATGACAATATTCATTCTGTTTCTGCCTCTCCTAATCTTTACTCATGTTTTCTATTCTTGTTCTAAATTTCTTCTCACAAATATGTCTTCTCGATAGACAATGCTACTTCACCATCCTCATATCCTCATCCTTCCTTTTACCTCTAAGGTTCTCTTTTGTATATAGAATAACTATGCAGGGCCATATTCTAATTGTAGTTTTAGTCCCCTTGGTCTCTGTGATACTGATGAGGCCAGATTTGCCAATTTATGTTAGGTTTGCTAGTTTACCATATATTACTGGTGTAGATCTCTTTGGTCATGGGCTGCTTTGCTCACTCTTTTCTTGGAAGTAGCCATTAATAAGTCAGGAAGAGGAACCAACAGAGTTAGAGAAGTTAGGACAGAACTGAGAGAGCACAGTGTCCTTGAAACCAAGAGAGGGGATAGCTCCATGGAGGAGGGGCTAGTACTCTCCTGATGTCAAGATGAATGAAGCCTCAGAAACAGGTCATTCTGTACAGTATAAAGTGCTCTGATTGCTAGCAACAAAATATTTAGGTTGTGTGGCTCAAGAACTTATTGTTCCCTGGTAACTTACTGAATCATTTCACTTGTATCTGTGATTAAACTGAGAAGACAGAAAATGCCAAAAGCTTGATGTTACATTCCCCCCCCCTTTTTTTTTTTAAGAATTCTTCTCGATGGAAGAAATATTGACAGTCATTTGAATATTCTTGAATAATTGGGCATGGTAAGGAGAAAAAGAATGTATCCAGTAAAATGTCTTTAGCTGGCTTTAAAAGACCTGGGAACTCTCTAAGTGTCCTCATCCCCATGCCACAGTCCTGCACTCAGAAAAGAACTTTAAAATTCTCTTATGTAAAAATCCTAAACCCTGAGTACATGGTAAAAATAGGTCCTGCCCTTGAGGCGCTTACAAACTAGGAGGAAAAAAAGAATGTCTATACCAGGCAGAAAATGATAGTATGCAGAAGTCAAAAAGAGACATGAGTATGGGGCTGGGGATAAGAGGAATGGCTTCTAACTGGAAAGCTCGGTGAAGCTAGTGATATCTGGACTGAAGGGTGGGAAGGATTTCAACAGTTACATCTCATGGAGTCACAGACTTGGGATTGAAAGGAACTTCAGATTAGAAGTCATCTCATTCAGCCCTTTCATTCTACAGAAATGAAAAACAAGCCTTACCTAGTTTATCAAAATCAAAGACAATAAGCAGAGCCAGGATTCAAAGCTGGGTCCTGGGAAGGGGCATATGTGCAAATGCATGGGAGAGAATGGAGCTAGGAAATAGTTACTAGTCCAGTTCAGCTGTAGTGTATTATATGAATGGGAACAGGACTAGAAATGTAAGAGAAACCAGATTGTAGAGGACCTCAGATGCCAGAATTAAAATAAGGAGGTTTGGTTTAGTTTCACTTAAGAACCTATTATATGCCAGGCAGTGAAGTTAATAGGAATTTAAGCAGAGGGGATGAGAGGTTCACCTGTGTGAAAGGGGTAAAAGCTTCACTTCTTGGACTTGTGATTGGTGTTGGAAAGTCTTCAAGACATCTAGTCCAATCCCATGTCTGTTTTGGCTGCTAGGAGGTCTTCTTTCTTCCTTTCTTTTTTTTTTTTTTGGAGGGGAGTGGGGAAGGCAGGACATCCTTCTTGATTCCAAAACTGATTGCTGTCTTCATTTCTTGATGACATTCCAGAAAGTTGAGTTTTCCAATAAGTAATGGTACTCCACCAAATTTCTCATGACAACTCAGTTTTTATTCCCACACACTGTGCAAGATTTCAAGACATGAAAAAGGGCTGTCAGTCAGTGCCTACTGTGTGCCAGGTGTAGTATTAGGATACAAGTAAACAGTGTGAGACAGTCAGGCTTTTCACAAGGAGCTGATGTTTCAGTGGGGAGACAAGTACATATGTAAGTGTGTTTCTCTGTAATAAATACCCATATATGTGTTTATATGTTATCCAATGAACATTATCCTAAGTAGTTTTCTTGTTACTTTCAGTTTTATTTAAATGCATGTATATCAGAGTTCAATCACTTCATGTAAATGCTTTTCTCGAGTTCATTATTTTTTCTCTATTTAACCCATTGCCCTCTTCTAATGTGCTTCTCTGATGTCTCACCATCTCTGGATTTTCAGTAATTGTTCCCAGGGATTGTAAACTCTGGCAAATTCTTCCAAGCTTCATGTCTGAGCTTGGCAACAAGCTGTCATCTGAACACTAGTTTAGCTACTTGCAGAGAAACTCATTACTAAAAGATTGGCCATGAGACAATTAAATTTTTTTTTTTTTGGCCACAGCAACCTTTGAATAATCTGATGGGTTTGAGGTGACAAACAATTATTCATGCCAGTGAAATCAGGAACATTTTAAAGCTAGTCAACCAGCTACCACAAGTTCAGCAATACAAATCCAGAAAATATTCTTAAGTAAAATAAAAATAATTTTGAAAAGAAAGTATTGTATAGTCATAACCACATTTTTAAATCTATAAGAACATTAATTAAGTTACTCTTTTATAGCTTGTTCATGAGCAGTGGCATAGCATGTATTTGCACGAACATACACAGGCTGGTTATGAAGCCAAGACTGTCAAAGTGTTGAATTGTACTCAGCCTTGTCAAAACATTTGTTGTCCTTTGGTAAGCCATTCAGTATTTATATTCATTAATCCTTTGTGTCCATGTTTCTTTTTCAGATCTGTGAATCTTGGAGGTGTCCACAAAGCAAATCTTTAAGATCAGAAAATGAGTGAGCTTGACCAGTTACGGCAGGAGGCCGAACAACTGAAAAACCAAATTAGAGTACGTAACTAAGCATCTCTTCAGACTTGTTCATTGTTCAGATATTGGTGCCATTTTTATCCTTTCCAGGAAAGTTTTGTGATTGTTTGCATAGAAAAAGAAAGGAGAGATGGGGACTGGCCTCAGATAATTGCCAAAGACATTAGAGTTTCTCTTCTCATGAATTGGATATCCTAAGTAAACATAGATCTTTATTTCTTTAACATTTAAAAGTACTTCCTTGTGTTGTTCAGTCTTAACCTCAGCTTTTTTATTTTATGTTACTACCAACCAATTCTCTCATTTTGGATTTTCTTGGCAAAGATACTAGAATGAGTTGCCATTTCCTTCTTCAACTCATTTTACAGATGAGGAAACTGAGGCAAGCAGGTCAGGTGACTTGCCTAAAGTCACACAACTAGTATGTGTCTGAAGCAGGCTTTTGAAGTCAGGAAATTGAATTCACTCTATCCACTGTGCCACCTACTTTCCCCAGTCGTTGATTAGTTATATCTGATTCTTTGTGACCCTGTGGACCAACTGTCCATTGAGTTTTCCTGGCAAAGATATTGGAGTGTTTTGCCCTTTCCTTCTCTGTTTTTAGGTAGGAGTTAAGTGATTTGCCCAGGATCACATGGTAAGTGTGTGAGCTCAAATTTGAACTCTGATCTTTCTGACTCCAGACACAGTGGATAGTGCTGGACCCAGAGTCAGGAAGACTCATTTTCTTGGGTTCAAATCCAGCCTCAGATACTCACTAGCTGTGTGATCTTGGGTGAGTCAGTTAATCCTCTTTGCCTCAGTTTCCTCATCAGCAAAATGAGCTGGAGAAGGAAAAGGCAGAACCATTCCAGTATCTCTGCCAAGAAAAACCCAAATGCAGTCACAGAGAGTCACACACACCTGAGCAACAGCAAATGCCCAGCCAGATCCACCTGAGGGATCTCATGAGATAGAAGCAGCAAAGGAGACATGGCATTTTAAAATCTGTTTGGTTTTATAGACCATTCAGCTTTGAAAACACCTGATAGGAAGGTTTTCAAGGGGCGGCCAGGTGGCTCAGCGAGTAAGAGCACTGGCTCCAGTGTCGGGATAACCTGGGGATAAAATCTGGGCTCGGATACTTAGCACCACACCCAGAAATAACTGGCCGTGTAACCTTGAGCAAGTTACTTAACCCCGATTGCTTTTAAAAAAAATTTTTTTTTAAAAGAAGGTTTTCAAACCTAAACAGCAGCTAAATCGAGGAGCTTTATTAAAGAATTTCCACGTATAGGAATTTCCTGCTTAAAGAGATTGCCAGAGCTTAAGAATTTTAGAGCTCTAGAAGTAGGAGTCATTTCCAACTGAAGATCAGATAAATTGATTTTCACATCTCTTTTCAAGGATCTGTTGTGTGATGTGAGAGATACACAGACACTATATTAAAAGATAATATATAAAATAAAATTTAGCCTGAACAGTAGTTTTTAATACCCTTAATGAAAATTACCCCCTTGACATGTGCCTCTGATGTAAAAAATATTCAGCTAAATTAAAAGGAGACAGTGGGCCTAAAATGACACTTGAGGCTTCCTTCACTTCTTGCTCCTGTCCTGTATTATAGGGAAATTTACACTACAAGGAGATGCTATTAATCTTAATAGTATAGTAAGTAATAAGAAGAGGAAAAAATAGCTCCAGGGCATGTAGATAGATTTGCTGAAACTGAAAATGTTTACTAGCCTTTGGTCTCTTGAATTTATCTGAACCATCTATTTGGCTTCCATAGATCAACTGAACATCTTTTTATACTGGTATGTTCATAATAAAAACATACATTATCAAAATAAGATTTAATTTCAGAAGGAATGATCCAGGGCATAATGAAAAGCATGCAGGATTGAGAGTTAAATTAACTGGGTTCCAATCCCACTCTGCTCCTCTTTGTGTGACAGGTCACTGAAGCGCACTTCTTCTGATTGGAGCGCATCAGTTCATTCTGTGTGCCCAGACTTTTACAAGCTCCCTTCACACTCCAAGTCAGTTTTCTTTGCTGGTTCTCTTTATTGGTCTGATATGCTTGTAGTGTTACAACCAATGCAGAGAAAGTGCAAGAGGGCAGATACAGGCTGAGAAAGGTACACTTAGAGGACCAGGGAGCAAAGCTGGTCATTTGACCACTTTGTTCATTGTATAAGATGAGACTTCCTTTGCTTCTGATAATGAGTATATTAAAACCTCAAGATGAAACGAAATCAGAAAAAGTAAAGTAAGGAAAACAAAATGGATGCATTTATATGCTCTAGCCGGTAGTGATGAGGCCTCTGCTCATATATACTCCCTGTTCAGCATTTGTTTTTCTTGATTTCAAACCCTTGATTTCTGCTGTTAACACATGCTGATTAATGTCCAGAATGTATACTGGCCTGTCTTTGGTTTAAAAATCTGTTCTTCAAATGGTTAAAGAATTCATTTGTTTCTAGGTGCACAGATCCATTCAGCCCCTGACAAAAATGTGGTTTTAAAAACCCTGCCTTTCTAAGATTTTCCCCAACCTGACAAATTAAGCTACATTTCATTTCTGTTTAAAGCACCAGTCAGTATATTTTGGCAGTCTAGAATCTTATCCAGAGCTGTAATGGTACCACTTCATGCTAATCTAATTAGTTTTGTGTAAGGGATTTTTCTCCCTTCTTGTCAAAAGTATTAAGCTGCCAGCCACTCACCCCTTTACAGTAAAATTGACAGGGAATTATCTCAAAATTTAGGATGGAAAACATGGAAATCTGAATTTGGCGGTTGTTTAGGGCCATCTTAAACATTTACCAGCAATAACTGGCTTTAATGTAAAGTTTACCAATAAGTGTTGTGTTAAATTGAAAACTCAAGCCTTATCCAGTACTGATAGAATATGGTTTGGCTTTGCCTCTGTCCTTTTTGTGTTATGTTTATATCAACCAACAAAAATACAAAATTAAATTTTAAAATCAAATTTCATAGAAGATGCAGATGTTATAAGACCTACCAGATGTCTGTTGTAGAAACTGCAGCTGGAAATTTTGCATTTCTTCCTATTTTTGATCAGGAGACTGGGGGGGAATTAATGAGAGAAGTTGCAGTTCATGTGTGTCTGACATATAAATTGGATAAAAATTCCCACTATGACAAGTACATATGAGATGAATTCTTTCTTCCAAACCGTAAAATTGATCCTTAGATTCCCCAGAAGACAAAGTTAGACTTCAAATAGCCACCAGCCTTTTTAGTGAATTAAGTCAAAGAGTTCATGAGAACAATTTAGAACTTTAAATGACATCTCCCTCTTTAAAAGGAAAAAGAATAGAGCATATTTGGGGGAAGGGGTATTCAGTAGGCTCACTATCATAGGGTGGGGGGTAGGGGAAAGACGGGGAGAAAATTTGTAACTCAAAATATTGTGGAAATGAATGTTGAAAACTAAAAATAAATAAAAGATTTTTTTTTAAGGCAAAAAGGACCGTAGAAATCACTATCATTCATGCCTTCATTATCCAGAAGATCCAACTGAAGCCTGTAGAGGTTATTTGCCCAGATTTACAATGAGTTCATGGCAAAACCAGAACTATCAGGTGTCTTGACTCCCTTACTCTCATCTTGTTTTCTTGCCACCCACACTAATCTCAGTGTAATTAATTTAAAATGTTAGAACTTCAATCACTGTGAATAAAGAGAATCTGATAGATTATGAAAACTTGAAAAAGTATAGTTGTGTATTGAGATAATATGATTTGAGTGCCTGCTGAAATGGAAAGGGACATTATGGTAACACAAGAGATGAACTGCTCTGAACTCTTGGGGTTCATTTCTGTCCTCAGTAGAGTCGAGCAAAGTCCACCATTCATATTTAAATGATGGCTCAGACAGTCAGCCTGGTGGTTTTGGTGGGGAGCAGCCAAGAAGAAGAAGTGATAAACATGAATTTAATGGTCTAAATGTTTTTTCATTCTGCTATAATTTAAATTCTAAGCCAGTATAATCAGTAGTGCTTCAAACACAACTTATAATCGAGGTCTGTGAATAAAATGCTAATCTTTCTTAGCTGGTATATTCCATATACAGGAAACTCCATTTACCTGCATATTATCTAGTTATGGAGGTACAGTACTAGCTTGTGTAAGTAATTTTAAAATGGATATTATTTTCTCCTGTCTTCATTAATTTTAAATTCTTTTAAACAATTATCAAAGCCTGGCTCCAATAAAAATCCTACTTCCTGCATTTTTAGGTTTCTGTTCTGAGAATTGTATACTGTAGAGCCTTCAAAAAGTCAGCAAAATATTAGCTTAGATTCACTGTTTGAAATGAAAGTATTTGAAGCAATCTCGTTTTGTGTGTATAAATTGCTTGTTTTAATTTTTTTAATAATGGAATTGCCCTGCATAGAATCACAGTTTGTCTCAAGCATCTCCCTTATAGTCCTTTCAGTTTGCAGACACTTCACATATTAAATAAACTCTCCTATTCTCCATTTCTTACTTTATCAAAATACTAGGTTCCTTTCAGAGCTCAGCTCAGTTTTAAAAGGCACAAAATGTCAGCTACAGCATCTTTGGAACAGTTATCAAACAGAATTATTTAACGGGACAGCCTCACTGCTTATAAAAATTATTACAGAAAACTCATGTCTTAAAAACTTGTGTCTTAAAATACACAATTCCTCCTTTGGTGCCTTATTTTGTTATGGAGGTGATTTGGAGTTCCAGTCAGCATTCATCAGGTGCCTACCTACTGTGTGCTGAGCACTGACAGACGTGAAAAAAGAGGACAGTGTCTTCCCTCAAGGGGCTTACATTTTGATGGGGGGAGAAGGGTGGGAGACGGGGGACAGTGTAGGGAAGGTCAAGGGAAGAAAAGCCGAACGGGGTGCAGCCAGGTAGGAAATAAAGAGCTAGGTTTCCAGAGGCGTGGGGCACTAGTGGAAAGTGAAGACTAGACCAGGAAACAAGGCCTGGCTGCTCCTCCCAAGCCAGAAAGGCTTCTCCTACATGGAGAGCCTGGCACCGACAGGGGAGAAGACCCCGCTTCCATAGAGATAGGTGGCCATTTAGTTCACGGCAGTAGGGAATTTAATCTATTGTGCTTTTAGAGAATATAGTTGAGTGAAAAAAAAATCTTCCAGCTGAGGTGTTCTGCCATTCACTGTGTGTGCCTCTCTGTTAACTCTCTTTGCTCACCTGTAAAATAGTCTGACCCTACAGAACTCGTGGTATGGTCTTGAGAGTCTGGTGAATGTAGATGTGAAGGTACTTTTAAAAAGGTACAAGTGCCCTGTATAACATGGTGACTGGAGGCTTGGTTGGTGTATTAGCAGCCTTGGCATTACTAGAGCTTAGAGTTGGGGCTGCTGCTAGAGATCACCTTGCCTTATAATGAACACTGAGGGACCCTTTCTGAAGTTTGCTCAAGAACCTGACATTTCAATTAAATTTGTGCCTTTTCTTTCCTCTTCACTTCCCCCCCCCCAACCTCCCCCTTTTCTCCCTTGCAGGATGCTAGAAAAGCTTGTGCAGATGCAACTTTGTCCCAGGTAAGAATTTGTTTAATTCCCCTGGTTTGTAGGTTGGGTTATAACTTAACAGTTCTTTTACTGACACAGAACTTTTGGAGTCAGCTGCTTTTGTACTGAGGGATTGGTGCATGTCTTTTTTTTTTCTTTTTTTTGCTTTTGCTTTTTGGAGGAGGGAAGGCAGGGCAATTGGGGGCTAAGTGACTTGCCCGAGGTCACACAGCTAGTAAGTGCTAAGTGTCTGAGTGAGATCGGATTTGAACTCGGGTCTTCCTGACTCCAGGGCCGGTGCTCTATTCACTGCACCACCTCGCCACCCCGATGATTGTCTTTCAGATGGTGCTGGTGATGTTTTGGGCCTAGTATTATTAGGTTTATCCAAAAATATATTTTCTGTGATGTCATCTGATTCCTTTTTTGTATGAGAATCTGCTAATTGAGTGAGAGGTTAGTTTTCAGAGAGGGGATTATGGGATTAAACACAGTGTTTTGGTTTTGACATGATGCTCAGGCCATTCCCCATATTAAGTGAAAGATGACACCTACTTTAAAAATCATTGGTAGTTCAGAAATGTACCCGTTATAATTCTGATACTTACACATCTTTGATGCATCCTCCTCTGTAAATAGGCTCCATATTTACATCAACATGTGTTGATTTTTTAGTTTTTTTTTGGAATCTGGAATATATTTATATTTCTTGACTTGATATATTTCTTGATCACTAAACTAAGATCTTTTGACAGAGTTCAGAGAGAAAGCAGAATTTGTTACCCAAACATTTTTGTTGAATAATTGTTACATGAAGACAGCAAGCTATCAAATGTTTTCTATAAAAGCTGAATTATAAATTGTCCTGAAATCAGGATACTTTAGACTGACAGACTGAATTATTTAGTACATTACTAGAAATGTAATAATGCTTTTGCTTTGACTGATAGTTTGTGGACTAGTTAGAGTTGAATAGTGGTTGAAACATTGATCATTTTCTCACTTAAAACTTGAAATATATAAAGGTAGTCTTCTAACTACAAAATTTAAATCTTACTAACTTTGAACTTCTGCTAATTCATTTCAGAACTGAAATTTACCATGAAATTTATCATAAAAAAGATATTTGGGTACAAATGTAGCACATGAATAGAATTTTAAGCAGAATATTGAACAAGCATTTTGTATTTGTATCCCTAGTCTCCAGCACAGTGTAGAAACTGTGAAAATGCTTGCTGATTGAAGCATTCAATGCCTGTTGTGTCAAGCAGTGCAACTTTTGAGACTATGTTTAAACCACTTTAAGAAGAAAATTCTACATGTTTCAGAAATGCCATTTATATATGTGCGTAGTTAACCGACTAATCGCAAATTATTCCTAACTAGTTCTTAAATGCAAGTCCCTTAAATATCTGCAAAGAAGTTCAGTCAGAGTTACTTTCTTTACAAAGAGGGATCTGTTATGGAGGAGGGAGGCATATTTTATCTGTAATGAAACTTTAAAGTTAAATATTCTCTATCTCAGTCTAACCTTCCTACCAGTTGATACAAATTCATGAAGTTTTACTGTAGAATGTAAAACTTATAAAACAGTTTAACAAATTTTCATTCATAGAAAAATAATTTATAAAAAGTAATCCCCTGTCATAGAAATAGTCATGAAAAGTTGTAGCACTCTTAGTAGATCTTTTCCGAGCTGAGTCTTTAACCTTCTATCCAAGGCCCAAAGAACTCATCCAATAATGAAGGAAAAAATATATTCATCCTTCCCTAGCGTGTGGCTGATGGATTTTAAATTGTTTTATTGCTTTTTGGGAATTCCTTTAAATGGAGTTGAACAGTAGGGAGAGATAACAGATCCACAATTATAGAGACTAATCAAAATTATCAAGTGCACACTTGCATTTTTTTTTTCTAATTGGTAGTAAAAAGATTGCTAAGCTAGGGCAGATGTAGAGCCAGCAGGTGTTTGGTCAGTATGTTCTGTCTGCTCCGTGAGCCCCTTATATGAGGACAAGTACTACTGAGGTGAAGTACTTGCTTTCTAGAAGCTTACAGTAGTTGAGGGGAAAGACTAACCCCTGGTGGACTAATTAACAGACTATCAGGAGTGGAGAACCTGCAGCCTCGAGGGCACATGTGGCCTTCCTTGGGTACAGCCTTTGGACTGAGTCCAAGTTGTAAGGAATAGATTCTTTTATTAATATATAAGATATAATACTGTCTGGTGCAGGGTATGAGTCCGTAAGTATGACTGGAATTCAGAAATCTAAGGGAAAAGCCAGGGATTGAGTTCAGTTTTGACAGAGGAGAAGGATTAGAGAGAGCAAACACAGGCCAATTCATTCCCACCGATGCAGCTGCTGTGTGCCAGGACCTTGTTTGAGGTTCTGGGAATACAGAGACACAAACTACCAACTCCCTCCCCCTGAGACAGCCATCATTTATGGGGTACCTGCTCTGTGCTATACCCTAGCTAGGGATAGACTAAGGGGGAACAGTCCCTACCCTGGAGAAGTTTCCCTTCTAGTGGAGACGCATTTATATGCTAATAGTTCAACTTTAACTGAGATAGTGTTAATGGTAGGTAATTGTAAGGGGAGGGGAAGGGCATTAGCCACTGGACCAGATCCTAGTAGACTTCACAGAGGTGGGTGGCCACACTCTCCGTTCTTAGAAACTGCTGAGCAAAGATTATAATCCCAGGGTGGCCGGAGCAGTTTGTGCAAATACACATGGCCAGAAGGTGGAATATTGGTTCTATCTGGCTAGAATGTAGTATGTGTGGAGGAATAATTTGAAATGAAAATGGAAAGATAGGTTGGTGCTGGTTTGAGGAGAATGTCAGCCAAGCTGAGAAATGTTTATTTTATCCCAGGGATAGAAGGGAACCACAGCATTGTTTTTTGTTTTGTTGTGTTTTTTCAGCAGAGGTTTGGCAAGGTCAGACCTGTGCCTTAAAATGATTTTGTGGGCAGTGTGAATGATTAATTGGAGAAGGGAAAGATTAGAAGCAAAGAGTGCAATTTGGAACCCGTTGCGGTATTTCTGGTGAGATGTCAGGACTTCAACTAGTATGTTGTTAAGTAGAGACAAGGGTAGAAGCAAGAAATATCGTGAAGGTAGTATTGACAAGACTTGACCAGTTGGATGTTGCCAAAGGGCAAAAGGTAACCCAAGAGCACAGATAAAGGAGAGTCAGCCTGGAATATTCATTCCTAGAGTGAAGTTGTGATTAGGTCATAGGCTCTTACACTCTCCCAGTTGTGATTTAGAACCACTTTCTTTTGTAGATCACAGCCAACATTGATCCAGTGGGTCGGATCCAAATGCGCACCAGAAGAACGCTGAGGGGGCACTTGGCTAAAATTTATGCAATGCATTGGGGCACTGATTCCAGGTATGTATGGCTGTGATCAGAACTGTTTGTTGTCATTCTCAACTCTTTACTGTCTCTCTCCCTGCCTCCCCACTCCCCCTCCTACCACATCCAGTGGGTTTCCATGTCCCATCCAATCTACCTTCCCAACACCTCTCATCTCTCCACTTCCTTCCTCTGGTACTGCCTCACCTGGTGCCACAGGTGTCTCCCCTCTAGTCCTCCCTCACTTCTAATCCAGCTTCCTTCAAGTGCAGGTCTGACCCTTTCATCCCACTTAGTCATTCAACTCCAGCGGCCCTCTCTTAGCCCCAGGAACAAGAAATAAAACTTTTAAAGCTCTTTATGCCCTGGCCCTTTCCTGCCTTCCCAGTCTTGTCACACCTTGCTTCCTAAAATTGAGTGACAGTGGCCTCCTTGTTTGACACCCCATTTTCTGCCTCCACAGCTGTTCACTAGCTGTCCAGACCTGCCCCCTCCCCCCCATCTCCTAGCTTCCTTAAAGACCCAGCTAAGCCCATCTTCTGTAAGAAGCCTTTCCTGATTCCTCTTAGTGCTGTTCTACTACATATGCAGGTATCTTGTTTTGTTTTTTTTTTTAGTTATTCACATGTTGTCTCCCCTCAGGTTTTACTTCAAAAGAAGAATTACTCTTGTTTGCCTCTCTGTGTGTTAGTCCTTAACATAGTTCTTTGTAGGCGCTTAATAAATGCCTGTTGAGGGGCAGCTAGGTGGTACAGTTGAGTAAAAGCGCCGGCCCCAGAGTCAGGAGGACCCAAGTTCGGTTCTGGCCTCAGACACTTAACACCCACACAAAATAACTGGCCATGTGACCTTGGGCAAATTACTTAACCCCAATTGCCCTCCAAAAAGAAAAAAAATGCCTGTTGAATTGAATTATCACCTCAGAATTAAGCTGAGCCAGTTTCTGAACAAGTTCTGATGTTGAAGATCTGGACACTGGAGAGAGGTCAGGTGCAGTGAACAGCCACCTCCTGCCAGACTCCCTGTTGTCTGAGGTGATTGCCACATGTCGTCTTCCTCAGCCTAAGAATCTGAGGTAATGCTAAGATTCTGCTCAGGTGCTATAGAAATCATGCTTGGCTGGAGGTTGGACTAGATGGTCACTAAGAACCCTTCTGGTTAATGTTCCATGTTCATTTTCTCTTTTTCTTCCATCAGAAGGAAATTTCTAATTAATAATGACATTACATACATATTACCCTCTATCCTTTTAAAGCCAGCATTTATCTTCTTTTTTTAATCTTTTATTTATCCCACACTGGCCCATCCATTAACCTCTTGTCCTCGGATCCTTTCTTTCAGGTTCCTCTCTGTACCATCCAAATCTGTCAGGTCTCTGCAGCTTGTTAGTGCAGTGGATAAAGTGTTGGACTTGAGTCAGAAAGATCTGAGTTCAGATTGAGCCCCAGATATTTAGTTGTGTGACCCTGGGCAAGTCACTTAACCTCTCTGCCTGAGTTTCCTCAATTGTAAAATGAAGGTTATAACACACCTGCCTCCCAGGGTTTTTGTAAGGATCCGATGAGATAATATCTGTAAAAGCTCTTGGCCCTATGCCGGGCACATAATAGGAGCTTAAGAAATTTTTCCTTTCTTCTCCACCCCCCCTCCCTCCCCCGTGTCCTTCCATCTTTGCAGCTTCTTGAGGTTTCATCTCTTACCCTTCCTGGTACAGTGATTCAGAGATTCACACTCTTCTGTAAACACTGCACTGTGCTTGGTGGTCTTTATCCTGCATATGTCAATGTATGGATTCTGCAGTAATCTGTCTCATTGTTTAGCTGCATTAAATCTTTTCATTGGTAATCTCAATATGTGGTCTTTGCTTCATTTATAACAGCATATTTTATCATCCTGCATGCTAATTGATCCTGTAATGATGACAAGGGGTTCGAAAGTCAAAATAAAGAGGAAACTCAGTGGCAGTATCAGTAATTGATTTGAGTATATTTACGTCATTAGAGTTGGTCTTAATTCTGCTGTTATTTCAAAATCCTAAGCATTGTACTTGTGCTTTCTAACCCTTAGGGTCGGTCCATCCATGTTTGTATTCTCAGGATCAGCATTCAGAGTTTTGGGAAGTTTCCCAGAAACATCCTGAGTTTGTCTAAACTTCTCATCTATAATAAAATCTGTTATTTTGTTATATTTGATGTTATCCAGGAGTGAACTCTACAAGATTCTCTGAGAGTCCTAGATTAATACTCTTGAGTTTAAGAATTGATATTCAACATGACATTCTTGAAGAAAAAGTTAAAATATGTTCAGTAGAGGCATTAAAATGAGGATAGGAATCATGAATTTGAGAAAATTTTCTCACCATAGTCTTTTCTTCCCAGAACAAAATTTAATCTATTGATGTTCATTTTAGTCCAGGATTTCAATATACAGATAATATTTGAGACTGATATTAAATGTTTTTAGGAAAGTCATTTAGAATTTATCAGGCCTGCACTGTGGTCACATTTATATTTGCAATTTTATAATAATGCTCTGAAAATCAGGGGGGAAAGCTTAACTTTTAGACCTGAACTTAATATATTCTCTTTAAGTATAACCTTTCACGTCTGGCAGCCTGACTTGAGCATGAATTACCCTTGGCATTTTCAAAATCTTGAATAAATGGAATGGAAATAGGGTCATCCACCAAAAATTGTCAGACTGGTTCATGGGTTAGCAAATCAGTGAAGCCCAGGGCAGGTTAGAAATAGCAAATTAGAAGTTAAACCAGGGGTTCTTAATCTTTTTTGTGTCATTGAATCTTTTGGCAGTCTGATGAAGCCCATCTCAGTAATAATGAAAATGTATAAAATAGAGAGGATTTCAAAGGAAATCAATGATATTGAAATAAACATGTAAAAAAAATTTTTCTCCATCCCAGTTCACAGGCCCCCTGAAATCCATCCATGGTCCCCAGGTTAAGAGCCCATGAGCTAGAATGGTAAGCACAGGAGCCAGTAATCTTACATACACAGTGATGTAGTTAGGGCTTTGGTCCTTAAATTAAACAGACTCAGGTGACTGGTTTTTTTTTTCCCCCAAGTACTTGTGTCAACCTTTTGCATTTTTTCCCTCCCTTTGATATACTGGTATGTTAACTCTTACTTGCTCATGTGTCTGTGTAATGATCACTTTTAACTTCTCATTTTTATCTCTCTGGATGGGTGGTCGGTTAAGGAGGTTGGAAGAAAAGAAAATAAATACAGCCTCTTTCTTCAGGAACCTTCTGATCCAGGGTAGAAAACATGTATGGTAGTCATATACCAAACATAGTATAATAGTAAATACTGTTGTGAGAATTGTGGTTAGGAGTGGTCAGGGAAGAGGAGGGTTCATGGAGTACACACTATGGAAGCTGGACCTTGGAGAATTCCTCTGATTTGTAGGGAGGAGAGGGGCAGACCCTGAACAAAAAGTAAGGCTATGATAAGGACATAGGCCTTACTGAAGAAGCAGCAGTGGGACCCACAGTTTGATGCTTGTCTGGGAATAAATGTGAAGGCTAGTGAAATGGGAGCCCTGGACTTCAATCGAGGAGGACTGGATTCAGGTTCTGCCTTACATGATCATGGACAAATCACATACTCCTCAGAGCTGTTTTCTCATCTAAAGAATGGGCATAATCATACTTGACTTACCACACAGGGGAACAAAAATACTATTTATTATTCATTGTCTAATAACCAGACTTTTTTAGAATTATGTGTAAATTAAGACTAAGTAGGCTGTGAGGAAACTAATTAGTAAGTACAGGAATTTAAACTTCAGTTTTGCCTGATAAGCCTTTTTTATTTGCTTACAATGTTCATTATAGGGCTGCCAGCTAATCTGAATTCTGGATCAGTGAGATGTTTTGGGTAGTGTCCATTAAAATTGGTTGTAGCGTATAAGCTTATGAATTTAGATGTGGAGTTCATCCATGTTTGTTATTTTACAGGTGAGGAAACTGAGGTCCCAAAAGGCTAAAGTCTTAAATACTTCTCAAATATAGTTTCCTGATTGGGATTAGCAGAAGTGTCTTTCCTCACCTTCAAGAGGGATAAAGAGATTAGGATCTTCTTCCCTCTTTAGTTAGTCAGCAAGCATTAAGGGTGTTTCTAATCATTAGACAGTTACTAAAGGTAACCTTCCTGATCTAATGAAAATGAGCTGATTTTCTCTCTTTAGGTCATCTTAATTCTCAGCACTGTGCTTATAAGTAAGGTTATAGAATTATATCAGCCACAAGAGAAGATTAATTTAAAAAGACAGAGTGACAGTATTATACCTGTATGTAGAAATAGGTTTGGTATTTTTGTGCCTGAGCTAAGGAAAAATTACATTAAAATTTTATTTGGTGGAGACATATACTTTGTCTTTTTGATATGCTGACTAATAGAGAAGGTCCTCATACTCCATAGAGATTAGTTGGAAGGACTGGAGATGTGGATCATCTAGAGGAACTCTGAGGGGAAGGAGAAGGCTAGGGACAGGAAGAAGGAAGATGGGTCATCAGACACTTAAGTGGCCAGGGGAGACAAGGAGCTGTGCCAAGTGTGCACAGAAGAGGAGATGACAGATACAGGAAAATGAATGCAGAGGGAACAAATGCCAGGCGGTTAAAGGGGGTGCCAGTGATAGGTCAGGAAACGTCAAATGCAGAAGGAGGTGTTTGAGATGTCGCATGAAGGAAGAGTAGTAGATGTCTGTGGGTGCAATTGGAGGGGCAGGGGGCCACGGTGCACAGAGGACCGTGCTTCGAGTCCAGAAGACCTGAGTTTAAATCTGACCCCAGATACTCATTATAGGGGTGATGCTGGGCAAGTTATTTAACCTCTGTAAGCCTGTTTCCTCAGCTGTAAAATGGGCATAATAACAGCACCTGGTTCACAGGATTGTCGTGAAGGTGAAATATTTGTAAGCACTATATAAATGTTAGCTATCATCATGATTATTCTCTGAGACAGAGATGGGAAAAGTGAGGCCAATTTGGCTATCTAGACAGAAAAGTGAGGATGGTAGGGCCCAGTTGTGAAGGGGTTTAAATGCCAAGCAGAGTTTATATTTTATCCCAGAAGCAATTATTGAGTAGAAAATGCCTACTCAGGAAAATCTGGCAATTAGAGTAGATGGTGGAGGGGAGCTGAGCTGGAGGCAGGGACACCACGTGTAAGCTACCATTGTAATAACTTT